>NC_073379.1:32776782-33076782 GCF_028641065.1 Leucoraja erinaceus | reverse complement strand
TAGAAAATGCCAAACACTGGTGTTCATAAAATAGCAAACTTGTTCATTAGTTAATTTGAAAATCTGCATTACTCAAGTGCAAATGTTGGAAATTAAGACGAAATAACTAACTAATGCCTGATTGACTATGCTTATGTTAATTATCACATTTCAACAAAAAATGACAGCTGCAATATCATTTATGGCCCCTAAAGCCTATCCCACCGTTCATTAAGATCATGCCAGATCCAAATTTAAGAAGGTCTGCAAGACAAGCCAGGGAGCTTCAGGCTGGTGAGCTGAACATCAGTAATGGGTAAGTTACTGGAAGTCAAGTCACTCAAGTCACTTTTATTTATAGCACATTTAAAAAACAACTCTCGTTGGCCAAAGTGCTTTACATTGGTGGAGGTACTAACGTTATACAACAGTGGTTCATAGATTAAGTACATACACAAATATATACATATAGCCCTCACTCAGAGGACGTCAAGAAAGGCTTGAGAGTAAAGATGAGTTTTGTCTCGACTTAAAGGAGTCGATGGAGGGGGCAGTTCTGATTGGAAGAGGGATGCTGTTCCACAGTCTAGGAGCTGCAACCGCAAAGGCGTGGTCACCCCTGAGCTTATGCCTAGGATGTTCAGTAACCCCAAGTCGGCCGATCTGAGGGACCTGGAGGTGGTGTGGTGGGTAAGCAGACTTTTGATGTAGGTGGGGGCAAGCCCATTAAGGGCTTTGTAAACATAAAGAAGGATCTTGAAATTTATTCGGAACCACACAGGGAACCTGTGGAGAGAGGCCAGGATCGGGGCGATGTGGTCCCTTTTTCAGGTGCCCATCAGGAGTCTCGCTGCGGCGTTTTGGACCAGATGCAGGCGGGACAGGGAAGATTGGCTGATGGCAGTGTAGAGGGAGTTGCAGTAATCTAGGCGGGGTGAGATAAATGTGTGGATGATCTTTTCAAGGCATCAAACTGGAGGAATTGTTTTATTTTAGCTATCGTCCAAAGCTGGAAGAAGCTAGCTTTTACCACGGCATTGACTTGTTTGTCAAATTTCAATGCCGAGTCAAATATCACGCCAAGGTTCTAGACGTGAGGTTTGAGTAATGGGGTAAGGCTTCCAAGGCTGCCTGCTATCATTTTGATTGAGTCTGAGGGGCTGAGAAAGATGACCTCAGACTTACTCTAGTTTAGTTGGAGGAAGTTCTGGGCCATCCAACACTTTATATCCTCGAGGCAGCGGATAAGGTTAAGCAGATTTGATCGTTTTTTGGGCTTCAGGGGGGGATAGAGTTGCGTATCATCTGCGTAGCAATGGAAGGAAATGCCGTGCCTTTGAATGCCTTGGCCTAAGGGGAGCATATACAGGGAGAAGAGAATGGGGCCAAGGATGGAACCTTGTGGAACCCCACAGCAGAGGCTAGCTGGGGAGGAGAAAGAGTTTCCTATGTTAATAGAGAAACTCCTACCTTTCAGGTCATAGATGAACCAGTTCAGGGCAGTGCCATCAATACCAACCCCGTACAGGAGACGGTCAATTAGGATGGTGTGGTCGACAGTGTCAAATGCTGCGGTCGAGAAGGAGCAGGATTGCACAGTCGCCGGAGTCAACGGTGAGCAGTAGGTCATTATGTACCTTCAACAAGGCAGACTCTGTGCTGTGGTGGGCCCTGAAACCTGATTGGAAAGTTTCCAAGATAGTATTTTGGTGAAGATAAGGCATAAGTTGACTTAAAATTACCTTTTCAAGGGCTTTTGAAAGGAAAGGCAGTTTTGAAATGGGTCTGTAGTTGCTTGACAAGGTGGGGTCGAGGTTAGGTTTTTTCAGGAGGGGCTGGACCACCGCATGCTTGAAGCAGGTAGGAACAGTGCCAGTGGCCAGAGAACTGTTGAAGATGGCGAGGATGCTGAGACCGGCTATTGTAATAACATCCTTCAGAAGGGCAGAGGGGACAATATCAAGGGGGCAAGTGGTAGGTTTCATGGTGGTGACCAGCTTTACAAGGGAGGGTAGAGTAACAGGTTGGAAACAGTATAATTTTGAAGAACAGACCAATGAGACAGCCAGGTCATGGATGGGAGGGGAACTATTTGTTCGGATGGGTTTCTGACAGGATAAGTGCTGAACGCTGTTGATAAGTGCTGTTCAATATTATGTTTGAGGCTGGGATCAGAAACAACTGGCAGAGTATTCGTACAGTTTGAAGATTTCGGAACCTAATTTTCATATTCATCTCAAAGTAAAATTAGTATAAAATAAATCTGTAAAGTAAATTATGTGCAGTATTTAAAGTTGTGTTATCTTTTCATGAATTGTTGAAGGAGTAAAAAAAATTGTTGTGACTGGTGAATCAAATTATGAGTTCAAACCATAAATTGATTTAAATGATTACTTAATCTATTATTCGAAAAAAAAAATCACTATTTTAGTCTATGTTACATATTGATGCAAATGGAAATTTATGAAAGTTTGTATGCTGGTTAGTAATTGCTCCAAATTGGTCAAAATAGGTGATTATGGATGTAAATGTTAGCTTGCTTAATTATTAATATTTGGCGATTAATTTCAATTGATTGGATAAATAGGCTTTTGTTAACTTATTTAAAGTTAGCTGCATTTCATAAAAGGTTGATCTGAGATAAATAGAAATGGTGTTATGCACCATTCAACAAGTGCTGACCATGGGGAGAAAGAGCAGAGCAAAGCAGAGCGTGCTTGTAACAAAATTGTGAAGGAAGAAAGAGTTCCTGCATCCCAATAAGATGGGGGTGCAGGAGGCTATTGAAGCAAGCTGTGATGTCAGTGGGAATAGAGAATCATGGAACTTGATGGCGGAAGGTTAACCAAATTATTCAAATGCCACGCTGCAAAAGTTTTAATGATCTGGCATGATTATTTAAGGTCAGTAAATATGATCTATTTGTATTTCCCTCATGTACTGCTGAACAAGTGTAATGAAAGCAGTGGACGACAGTTTATATGGAGCACAAATAGTGCAAGTCACCACTTGGGCTAAATATGCTGTAAATTGAATTGAAGGAGGAGCTGGAGAAATTACCCTAATACATTGGCCAATAGTTATTTTCAAGCAACATGATAATTACATTGTTTTTATTGGGACCTTTCTTTTCCAACTATTCTCTACATTGCTATGATGTTTACTTGGCTGTAAAATACTGTGGCTAATTGTGATCTTCACACAATTCCAGATTTTCCTCAAGACAAACAAAATATCTTGTGCCGATAAATATATTCATTTTATATATAAGGCAAATGACATATGCGTTGATGAGGTGACTCCCGGGAGAGGGCCGATTTGCAACTTGCTTTCACTGACTGGCTGAAGGTTTTGAACAGTAACTAAAGGAATGTGCGCATTTGACATGTCTATCATTACTCATTTCACAGAAATGATATGGAAGTTTCCATTTGGAAGTTCACCGTGCATGGCAGTGAATTAGTATGCAGATTATGTCTCTGTTCTGTCATTACCAAATATCTGTGAGCGTATTACCATGAGGCAGGCTCTCATAAAGCAATGGAAAATTACTCAGTCCAGGCTTCAAGCTAATAATAGTAGGTCATAGAAAATATGTACAATTAGTAAAATATAAAACCATATTCCAATAACTTGCAAACCTTTGATGCACAGTTAGTATTTTGAGATGTTCAAATTGTTTCCACATTAAGTAATGTGTAGATTCAGATTTTTACTTGTCCATCAAATAATTTCTCCCTACACATTTTATCAACTGGACTCTGTAACAGAATAATCTAAAGTTGTTTTAAATATACGATTCTAGTCCATCACAGCTTGACAGAAATTTCATCTAACACTGTCAAGTAAAATGTGGGAAAAATATATATTTTTCCTGTTTCACAAATCTCTGCTTTCTCGGAGATGTTTAATGAGAATTCATATGCCTTAATTGGACGTTAAAGCAATCAAATCCTTACGGCCTTTAACGACTCCTATAACATATCCTTGCAATTGTAGAAAGCTATTTCCAAGGTATACTGAAAATATTTGAATGGTTGCTTAATTGATTGAAGTTTTTGCAATTGAACTCCACATGTCTATTAGTGATACAGCACTGGGAACACCACAGGAAGAGAAGATAGGCAGATGCATTGAAAACTAGTAATTCTACTGTCTTGGATAAAATGGTACATTATGCACTTGGGGCTAAGTGCACTCACATTCATTTTTCTGTACATACTATTGTATATTTTCTTTACATTTCTTGGTACAGGAGGAGTACTGTTTTTTTATTTATAAATGATCTGATAACATATATATTTTCCTATAACTATCTCCCATTTATAAACTCCAATTGAATGCCCTTATCTCAAACCTTTTATAGAATTTGAGATTGTTGTTTTTTTTTAATCATTCATGACATCTTTTGAAAATATTATGATTAAAAATGTAAAAAAAAAACAAAATTGAAGCACCAGCAAATCTGTGGAGTCGTTTTGCAAACAGTTATGATTTAGTTGGCTTTTGAATGTATACAGCAGGAACAAAAGTGATGTCTCCATTAGACATCAGTGGGGTCAGCACATAACATAATTTTACCAAGTTTGCTAACTCAATATTTGTAGACTGGCAAATGTTGACCGAATAGAATGACTTTATGGAAAATAGAATTGTACTCTATATACTGGGAAATATCACAAAACAGGAGTTAAAATGTAATGTACAAACATATAAACTGGAATTGAAATCAGAAATAATACATTTAAAACAATATCACTATCAGCTTGCAACTTTTTGAATGGCTGTAGCGGCGCCTGCTGGTGTACACAGAGATCGAACCCGGCATTCCGAATCCGCGGTCACGTGACTCGGGAGGGGCCGCTTGTTTTGCGCTGTTTTTGCTTGCGCGCATTAGTTCAGCGCTGACCACCGTTGCGGGCAGACGTGTCTAAAGAACCTGTATACTAGAAATCAAACTTTTGAATAAAGATCTGTTGGAAACCCCAGTTGTCGTTCTTCAGACTGACAAATTGGTGACCCCGACCTGTCTAGCCGTCGTTAAACAAGAAGAATTATGCAGGAAAAGAGGGTTCTGGCAGAATCAGCCAGCATGAGGCAGGGCTCACCGGCCTTCAAACAGCCAGCCTTTTGGCCTGATCAACCTCAGGTGTGGTTTGCCCACGTTGAGGCACAGTTCCACCTTCATTGCATCTTGGCGGACGACACAATGTATTTCCATGTGGTGGGGGCATTGCTGCAGGACTGTGCCTCGAGGCTGTTGCCCTACATCAGGGACCTGCCGTCCATCGGCAAATACAAAGGGCTGAAGGCCCTGTTGTTCCACACTTACGGTCTCAGCCGCAGAGACAGGGCAGCGAGGCTGCTGCACATGGACTGTGTCGGCGACAGGAGGCCATAAACCATCATGGCGAATATGTTAGCCCTGATGGACGGGCATCGCCCATGTCTGCTTTTCGAACAGGCGTTCCTAGAGCAGATGCCTGATGAAGTCCAGCTAATGCTCACCGGAGCTGATTTCAGCGACCCGCAACAACTTGCAGAGAGAGCTGACGAACTGTGGGCGCACAGGCTGTGGGACGTTTTTGCTTTCGCCCGCCCCCTGGTCACACAATGGGTGCAGCTGAGCCGACATCAAGGGGAGGAAGAAGAGACCCAGCCCAGCACCGAAGAAGAATCACTGTGGCCAGTGGTCTACTGTCAACGCAGATGGTGCTACTACCACCAACGACACGGACCCGAAGCCTGAAGATGTCAGAGCCCCTGCTCATATCCGGGAAATGCCCTGGCCGATCGTCCATAGCGGCAAACGCGATTGGCCCAAACGAACGCCTCTACGTCCGCAATCGCCATTCCGGTCACCGTTTCATGGTGGACTTCGGTGCCCAGGCCAGTATCCTGCCTCCGAGCGCCCGAGATATTCGCTCCGGTAAGATAGGACCTGTCCTTTCGGCTGTTAACAAGAGTGATATTCGCACTTACAGTACGCGGACCGCGAACCTAAATTTCGACTCCCGCCAGTACAGGTGGAAGTTTATCGTTGCTGACGTCGCCCAACCGATCCTGGGGGCCGATTTCTTGTGCGCGTTCTCCCTGTTAGTCGATGTGCGAGGTGGACGCATGGTCCCTGTGTCGGGCCCATGCCCTGCCAAGCCGTACAATCCGTCAACACCCCTACAGCAATTCGACGATGTAGCTGAGATCCAGCAACATTTCACAGCCCTGCTCGCCGACTTCCCAGGGTTGCTCACGCCCCGGCCCATCATGGAGTGGTCCACCACCTTCCCACCTAGGGCTCACCGGAACACGCCTGCGCACGCCGTCTCCAACCCGATAAACTGCGAGTTCCAACTTATGGAGTGTTATCTCTTTATCCTGCAAACTCAGCCCTTTCCAGTACATTAGCCTCTCTAGGTGCAACGAGTCAATGAAGGAAGGATGAGGAGATTGATCCAATGCTACTTCTTATAATTTGTAAATCTGAGCTGGAGAGGAAGTGTGATGAATAAATAATGAGACATGATCCTTGAAATGTCAGACTTTGACTACACATGAAGAATTTTGAACCTGCATGGAAAATTGCCACTGAATTGAAGTATCTCTTGATAATACTGAAAAACTGGACATACAATAACTTACAATGCACTGCTAAAGCTGTTGTGGTTAGAGCTATTAGAACTTTGGCCAAAACATCTGGTAAACTTCCCAGATCCTTTTCAGCATATTGTTACGTGATGCTTCACACCAACCTGAAACATTCTAGAATGGGCAAATTGTTAGCCATCTAGCTGAAGGATGAGCATTTTAACAATATAGCACATTAGTTTAGATTGTGACTTTGAATGCTAGGTGTTGTTAATGTATGACCAAATGACAAAGACACTACAAGTGCATCCAACATGACATGCTGACGTATGATTAAAATATAATAAAAATATAAATAAAAAATATAATAAAAAGCAAATACTGAATTGAAATAAAAATTGAATTCTTCAATGCTTATCTATCTATCTATCTATCTATCTATCTATCTATCTATCTATCTATCTATCTATCTAATATATAAAAGTGTGTGCCTGTCGCCTGCCGTCCGTCCGGCTGCCTTTCTGCATTTTGATTCGTTCCCATTGTGTGATGTCACAATGCCTGATGCTCACAGATGTCCAATCGGAATGGATTCATTTACATATGCCTTTGCAGGAGCCCCAGCACCTGGTGAACGTTCCATCGTGTGATGTCACAATGCCCAATGCTGAAAGACATTGTTGCCATAGAGGGAGTACAGAGAAGGTTCACCAGACTGATTCCTGGGATGTCAGGACTTTCATTATGAATAAAGACTGGATAGACTCGCCTTGTACTCGCTAAATTTTAGAAGATTGAGGGGGTATCTTATAGAAACCTACACCATTCTTAAGTGGTTGGACAGGCTAGATGCAGGAAGATTGGTCCAGATGTTGAGGAAGTCCAGAACAAGAGGTCACAGCTTAAGGATAAGGGGTAAATCTTTTATGACCGAGATGAGAAAAACATTTTTCACACAGAGAGTGGTGAATCTCTGGAATTCACTGGCACAGAAGGTAGTTGAGGACAGTTCATTGGCTATATTTAAGAGGGAGTTAGAAGTGGCCCTTGCGGCTAAAGGGATCAGGGGGTATGGAGAGAAGGCAGGTACAGGATACTGAGTTGGATGATCAGCCATGATCATATTGAATGGTGGAGCAGGCTCGAAGGGCCGAATGGCCTACTCCTGCACTTAATTTCTATGTTTCCCCACCTCACCCCTCTCCCTCTCCCAGCCATCCCTCTCTCCTCCACCCCCCTTCCCTCTCTACCACACCCCCTTCCACCTACCCCTCTGTCCCTCTTCCACCACTCCCCCTCCCCTTCCCTCCCCACTCTTCCACTTCTATCCCCTTACCCCACCCCCTCCCTCCCCCACACCTCTCTCTCCCCACCCCTTCCCCTACCCCTCTGTCCCTCTTCCACCACTCCCCCGTCCCTTTTCCACCCCTCCCGCTACCCCTCTACCCCTCCCTCCCTCCACACTCTTCCACTTCTATCCCCCTTCTCTCCGCCTCTTCCTCTCCTCACCCCTCTCCTTCTCCCACCCCTCTCTCCCCCAACCCTCTTCCCTCTCTACCCCACCCCTTCCCTCTCTCCACCCACCCCCTTCCTCCTACCCCTCTGTCCCTCTTCCATCACTCCCCCTACACCCTCCTCCTCCTACCCTCCCCACTCTTCCACCTCTCCCCCCCCCCTTCCCCCTCCACTCTCCCTCCCCACTCTTTCCCTCTCTCCCCCCCCCCACCCCTCTCCCCCCCCCCCCCTCCCTCCCTCCCTCCCCATCCCCCCCTCCCCCACATCTCTCTCCACATCCCGCTCTCTCACCCCCTACCCCGCTCTCCTTTTTCCCCCCCAAATCTGTCCCTTTTCCTCCTCCTCCTCTCCCATCCCTTCCCTCTTCTTACCCCCCCTCCCCCCACCTGTGTGTTTGGGGGGTGGTTAATGTGAGTGTGATGCCGCAGCCCCCCACCCCCGTAAACGCCGTTGGGGATACAGACCCAACGGGTCTGCACTTGGTCTAGTAACACTTAAAAGTAGCAGAATGAGCCATTTAGTTCTCTGCTTTTTTGAACAAATGGAATCTAGTCATAGTCATACAGCATGGAAACAGGCCCTTTGGCCAACTACTTGCCCACACCGGCCAACACGTCCCAGCTACACCAGTCCCATCTGCTTGTGTTTGACCCGTATCCCTCCAAACCTGTCCTATCCATGTACCTGTCAATCTGTTTCTAAAACATTGGGATACCTTCTCTGGCAGCTTGTTCCATATACCCACCAGTGTGAAAAAGTTCCTATTAAATCTTTTCCTCTTCACCTTAAACCTATGGGATCTTGTCCTCCTGGAGAAAATAGTCTTTCTCATAACAAATGAAACTAGCAACTTTCAGGTGAAGTTACACTTTACTGTGAAGACAAGTCTCTAGCCTTTCATGCTAATGTGAGAAAATAGTAGAATGTGAAAAATCATTTTATTCATGTGTTCTATATCTCTCTACATCACCGTCTATATCCCATGTTTCCTTTTCCCCTGACTCTCAGTCTGAAGAAGGGTGTCGACCTAAAACGTCACACATTCCTTCTCTCCAGAGATGCTGCCTGCCCCGCTGAGATACTCCAGCTTTTTGTGTCCATTTTTGGTTTAAACAAGCATCTGCAGTTCCTTCCAACAAATAAAGATCATATATATATATATATGAGCATAAAAAACAAACAATAATAGTGCAATAATAACAATAATCATGATCATTGTCTATGACATTTAAATAAGAATTTAAATAAGAAGCTATCTAGTGGACTTCTTATGATATAAATATATCTATTGCTCTTTCAAATTCACCCCACCGATCTTATCCAGGGAAGAAGAGTTGTGCCTTTTTTTTTTACCTGCACAGGAATCTATGCCAAAGCTATTGGCCTAATTCCTATCCTCATGTTCTGAATCCCATAGGAACCTGAAATGGTGCCAGTTCTTTTCAACTATTATCCCTCAGTTGAATTGCAAGTGAACTCTTAGCAAACGTATACGGAATTACAACATAGTTGTAGTATAGGAACGCAGCTCAAAATATAGCCCTCATGCTTGAGTCTACTTCCTATCAGATTTCCCTGCTCAAAAAAAGGCTTTTTGCTTACACATTATGTTGTGTTTGCAGGTAACAATTATATTGCAATTCTCTTTTTGTCCTTTAATTCATTTTTAGATATGCTAATTAAATAATGCATGGCCACTTATATTAAATTCTGTATGCAAACTGAACCATTTTCCATGAACCAAATCTATTACTAGTTATTTTGCAGCAGATGCATAATGAAAGCAGACTTGTTTGATCATCTCTTATTATTGCTGTTTATCCTGAGGGACTGTGCTGATCATTATTGACTGCACATTTTCTGAGCAAAGTAGTTAGTTTTGAAAGTAAACGTATCATATTCCGATTTCACAACATGAAAAGCTTGTTCCTTGTTTTAACTAAAAATGTAGGAGCACGGTGAGCTCTAGCATGTTAATTGATTTTTAACTCCCAGTCATCCAACTACATGAGGAAATGGAAGATGTAGACTGCTGGATCTGCCATAACTTCAGTGCATTTCCAATAGTTCTCTGTGAGTATGAAATAAGCAAAACAGGTAATGGGAGCCCAGCATGTATGGAGTATTTGGACTTCTATAAGGCATTTGACAAGGTCACACAGACAGTGGTGAATGAGAGTAAGTCGGGAGGAAGTTTATCAGCATAGATTGGAAATTGGTCATTGTTTAGTAATCATATAACATATAACCATATAACCATATAACAATTACAGCACGGAAACAGGCCATCTCGGCCCGACAAGTCCGTGCCGAACAACTTTTTTTTCCCTTAGTCCCACCTGCCTGCACTCATACCATAACCCTCCATTCACTTCTCATCCATATGCATATCCAATTTATTTTTAAATGATACCAATGAACCTGCCGACACCACTTCCACTGGAAGCTCATTCCACACCGCTACCACTCTCTGAGTAAAGAAGTTTCCCCTCATGTTACCCCTAAACTTCTGTCCCTTAATTCTGAAGTCATGTCCTCTTGTTTGAATCTTCCCTATTCTCAAAGGGAAAAGCTTGTCCACATCAACTCTGTCTATCCCCTCTCATCATTTTAAAGACCTCTATCAAGTCCCCCCTTAACCTTCTGCGCTCCAGAGAATAAAGACCTAACTTATTCAACCTATCTCTGTAACTTAGTTGTTGAAACCCAGGCAACATTCTAGTAAATCTCCTCTGTACTCTCTCTATTTTGTTGACATCCTTCCTATAATTGGGCGACCAAAATTGTACACCATACTCCAGATTTGGTCTCACCAATGCCTTGTACAATTTTAACATTACATCCCAGCTTCTATACTCAATGCTCTGATTTATAAAGGCTAGCATACCAAAAGCTTTCTTTACCACCCTATCTATATGAGATTCCACCTTCAAGGAACTATGCACGGTTATACCCAGATCCCTCTGTTCAACAGTATTCTTCAATTCCCTACCATTTACTTGTTTGATCATCTCTTATTATTACTGTTTATCCTGATGGACTGTGCTGATTATTGGGTTATATAATAATAATAATAATAATAATCTTATTTATATAGCACATTTTTAGTCAACTTGCATTGACCCCAAATTATTATTACATTACATTTACACCTGCAAAGGGAGTGTGCTGGACACAACGGGTATATAGATGAGAGATTCGAATGAATGGGTGCCATAACTTAGCCCATGTGCCATCTGTCGTCCAATATAGACGATATGTATGGGTGAGTCAATTGGTATTTAATATAGGATAGTATGAGATGGTATATATCATGAAGAGTAATCTAAAGGCAGTATATTATCTAACTGGAAAAGGGATTGCAAATGTATGATCAACAGAGGGATCAAGTATTCTTGTGAATGAATCTCAAAGTTAGCAGGCAGTTGCAGCAAGTAATTAAGAAAGCAAATGGAGTTTAGAAATTGGGAACTTTTATTGTGATTGTACAGGGTATTGGTGCAGGCATGCTAGAGTATTGCATAAGAACAAATATAATAACATTGAAGACAACTTAAGAAGATACACCAGGCTAATTCCTGTGATGAGAGAATTGTCTATCAAAAGTGACCCAGCAGATTGGATCTGAATGCTTTTAAATTCAGATGAATGAAGACATATAAGATCCTAAGGGGATATGACAGGGTAGATGACAAGAGGGAGAGAGTTGAAGGACATAGTCACAAAATAAAGAGTCGGTCAGTTCAAACTGAGGTACAGAGGAATTTCCTCCCAGAAGATAGTGAATTGCTAGAATTCTCTACCCCAGAAGATCATTAGAGACCAGATCAATGGTAGAATTTAAAGTGGAGGTAGATAAATATTTGAAAGATCATGGAAGTAAAGAGTATAATTCTAGCACAGAAGAAACATTGAGGCTTTAGCTAAATAGAAACATAGAAATTAGGTGCAGGAGTAGGCCATTCGGCCCTTCGAACCTGCACCGCCATTCAATATGATCATGGCTGATCATCCAACTCAGTATCCCGTACCTGCCTTCTCTCCATACCCTCTGATCCCCTTAGCCACAAGGGCCACATCTAACTCCCTCTTAAATATAGCCAATGAACTGGCCTCGACTACCTTCTGTGGCAGAGAGTTCCAGAGACTCACCACTCTCTGTGTGAAAAAAGTTCTTCTCATCTCGGTTTTAAAGGATTTCCCCCTTATCCTTAAGCTGTGACCCCTTGTCCTGGACTTCCCCAACATTGGGAGCAATCTTCCTGCATCTAGCCTGTCCAACCCCTTAAGAATTTTGTATGTTTCTATAAGATCCCCTCTCAATCTCCTAAATTCTAGAGAGTATAAACCAAGTCTATCCAGTCTTTCTTCATAAGACAGTCCTGACATCCCAGGAATCAGTCTGGTGAACCTTCTCTGCACTCCCTTTATGGCAATAATGTCCTTCCTCAGATGTGGAGACCAAAACTGTACGCAATACTCCAGGTGTGGACCACAATGTTGTGTGCTTCTGTTTTTATTTGTGTTCTTGTCTACATTATCTCCTTTTCTCCAGCTGGATATGATTTCAGATGCTCAGTTTGATCTGATGCAAGGAACTTCAACGTGCTTTGATGAACAACACTGCATTCAAGTCTGTTTCCAACCTTACCCGGCCTGAATATACAATTCTTCAGACAATCTCAGTGGCACTTCCAGTTAAAATATTTTTGCTGAATCCAAGTGATTGGTCACTCTCAGCCTTCATAATGACACACACCCTAAAGATGAGGTCAGTGATCCTCATATAAACTCCTTGGATATAGACAAATGAAACTATAGCAGGTGAGCTATTCAGTGTTTCTGTGGAAAGAACCTCAATAGTCAAACAAACACTGTTGAGCTTGTTACTGCAGCGGTATCTCCAGTATGGAGAGAACTTGGAAAATATCAGTTTCCATTGCATTTAATAAGAGATGGAGAGAGAGACCAAGGGAACCATGCAGTCTGTCCAAGGTGCTACCAGCAACGGCAGTGCTCACTGCCTCAGTCAGGGTACACCCCTCAATGCCACATCGTGCTGCTGAGTGGTTGCATTGCTCACCCTTGCCCATCCAAAACCATCTCCCGAAGGCAGTTTCTCTATACTGAGCCATGGTCGATTCATTGCTGGGGATACCAGGGAGGAGAGTATGGTTTCATGACATCTTGTTTAATGTGTAACATGATCTTGTGAATGTGCAAACTATAGGATCAATAGCACTGTAATGAATTCACGCTCTGATGAATGGTCCGCAGCAGGGTATGTATGCTTCATGATCAAAGTGTTTAATAACCATTAGAATAAAACATGTAGTATATACAATTCTGGCTATTTTTCAGTTGTAATTAGGTTCCCCATGGACCTTCTCCAAAGCATTCTCATGTAACTCTCAGCTAACCTTCTATCCCCTTTTCCAAGTGCTTCATATTAATTGCAAATACAAAAAACTGTGGATGTTACAAGGATCAGACAGTCATGGATGTGATGTTTACAACATTTTTAATTATTTATTCTATAGGCAAAAATAATCAATTATTATTATTGATCTTTCATCTTAATTTTCTGCAAGAGCAAATGAAAAAAATGTATTTTTGATTCCCGAGTCTAAAATGTTATTATAGTTGTGAAAATAATCTTCAGCGAAATCATGTGCTTTGTTTTGTTCAAGCTATCTTTTTTTCAGAATAGAGTGACAGCTTGTAAAAATACAATGAAGCTAATTAACACATGGGAATACAACATTATCAGCAATGTCATGATGACCAGAAAAATTGTTATTCTGAGAAATATAAATATTGGTCAAAAGAGAACACCCCATCTGATTTTTCATTACAATGCCTCCAGATTCTCCACATCCAACAGCGAGAACACAGAGCGCCCATTGTTTTATTGATTCATCTGAAAGGCAATTCCATCTAAAATTATTCCCCTGAGCCTTCAGGATGGATTTTGCGTTCAGGTCTCTGGATGAGAATTAACCTCACAGGGAGAAATGAACAAGTAACCAAATGTGCCATTTGTTTTAAACTGTGATTATTACAGTTTTGATACTTGAAAAAAATCAACAACGCTAACTTTAAAAGGGAAACACCTGGAAGCTGGTAAACAGCCAACCACAGTCTGAAAGGAATTGACTGATCAACTGCAACAGGCTTGCATTTAGAAAGTGACTTTTCTAATTGGTTTTATTCCTTTATATCAGATATATATATCACTGATAAGCACAAAGATTCTTCTGAAGAAGGGTCTCTGACCTTGAATGTTAACTGTATTTCTCCTACAGATGCTGCCATACCTGCTAAGAACCTTTAGGATTTCCTGTTTTTTTTATTTCAGATTTACCGTTCTGCAAAATTTTATTTTTCCATTTCCTAATATTTATTGCCCACCTCTAATTGCCTTTGAGGAAGTGGTGATGAGCTGTCATCTTCTATAGTCCTACTGCCAAATGAGTTTACTTTAGTTTAGTTCAGGGATACAGCATGGAAACAAGAACTTCGGCCTACCTTGCCTGCAACAGCTGTCGATCACCCATTCTCACTTGTTCAATGTTATCCCACTTTCCCACTTCCTGCACTCTAGGGGCAATTTACATGGGCTTATTAGCCTGCAAACCAGCCGGGATGTGGGAGGAAACCAGAGCACTCGGGAGAAACCCCTGTGGTCACAGGGGGAACTTTCAAACTCCGCACAGGGAGCACCCGAGGTAAGAATCCAACCCGGGTATCTGGTGCAGCACTACTAGCTGTTACATTTGTGCTGTCCAGAATATGTTCCCAGAATGTCATGGAAAGAATTCCAGGTTTTAGGAAGAAGACTCCTATTCAAGAAGGTTATTTGTCCTGGATAGTTTTGAAACCTGGAGCATCGTAAGCTTACCTGGAAGGATCTGCGGGAGATGGAAGGAAGTCGTCTTAGCTTCATCATCAGAGCCACCTACGATGTTCTTCCCACACCCAAGAACCTAAACTAGTGGCTTGGAGAAGATCCATCCTGCTCTCTGCCAAACCCCAGCAACATTAAGGCACATCCTCACTGGCTGCAAAACCAGTCTTTCACAAGGCCGCTCCACCTGGAGGCACAATCAGGGCCTACGACAACTGGCGATTACCTTGGAAGGAAGGAGAACTACCACCAATGCCCTCCTTCCACCAACGCCTGTTTTTTCGAACACCACCCCTTTTGTAAAGGCAGGACAACTTCCAGAGAAGCCATTTGCAAGAAAGGAACCAACCCTACTGGGCACTGCCCAGGACTGGAAAATGCAGGCTGATCTAGACCAGAAGTTTATCTTTCCACCAGAGATCATCACAACTAATCTCAGGCCGGACCTGATCTTGTGGTCAACTTCACAGAAGTCCCTGTACACGATGGATTAACTGTGCCTTGGGAGGCTGCAGTTGATGAAGCACATGAACGCAAATGTCTAAAGTATTCAGACTTAGCAGCCGAGGCAGAACAACGCAGCTGGTGTACCCAGGTACTCCCTGTAGAGGTTGGTTGTAGAGGGTTTGTAGCCAAGTCAGCAACCAGACGCCTGAAGGAATGGAAGTTCCGGCCAGCCTTCAGGTCACTGTCAGAGGCTGCCAAGCGAAGCAGCAACTGGCTGTGGCTGAAGAGGAAGGACTCCAACTAGGCTGCAAAATGACCAGCAAGAGGGGTAAAACAGAGGGGAGCGCACCTGGGACGCCAAGTGTTGCTGTTGAGCCCTCTGGAGATGTCGTGGGCCGATCAACAAAACACCAAGGAAGGAGGGTGCCCACCTGATGACCCCAATTAAGTATTTACCCCATACCCCCACTCAAGATATTAAGAAGGTGCCAATTATAGTAGGGTTTGTAATATCAAGTCCTATAAGCTTAACTGAGCTTCTGAATTTGGAGTTGGATTTGTAATATTGAAGTTGTGCTCATCACACTCCTGACTTGGGTGTTATAGATGGTATAATTGCTTAAGGGGGAGATGTGAATGATGGAGGGTGTGGTTAGAATGTGTCAGGTGGAGTCTCAGCCTGTGCCAAGTCTTCCAGCCACAGTCATTATTCGTAACCTTATCAACGAAGATTAATGAAAAATGGTTAGGCTCTCTTACACTGGATATGGTCATTGTCCAATCCTTTTGTGGCATGGATGCTACCGGTCACTTTTTCACACAAAGGTTGGTGGATTTATCGAATGAACTGCTGAAGGAGGTAGTTGAGGCAGATACTCTTGCAATTTTTTAAGAAACATTTAGACAGCTACATGGCTAGAGCAGATATAGAGGGATATAGGCCAAATGCAGGCAGGTGGGACTCGTGTAGATTAGATGTATTGGCCGGTGTGGGCTGAAGGGCCTGTTTCCATGCAGTAAGTCTATATGACTGTCTACTGAGGAATTGCTAAATGGAGCTGAACATGTGCTATCATCAGGAATATCCCCATTTCTGACATGATAGAATGAAGGTGATTAGATACAGTTCTTAAAGATAGCCGAGTCCAGGGATATGGGGAGAAGGCAGGAACGGGGTACTGATTGTGGATGATCAGCCATGATCACATTGTATGGCCGTGCTGGCTCGAAGGGCCGAATGGCCTACTCCTGCACCGATTGTCTATTGATGAATCAGAAGATGGTTGGACCCAGGCCACTGAACTGAGGATCTCCTGCAACAAAGTTTCTCAACAAGCAAACCACTGTTCCATTTGCAAGGCAGGTCTCCAGTAAAGGATGCCATTTGACATCACTTGGGTGCCTTGATGCTACACTCAGTCTAACATTGCTTTGATGTTTGCGACAATCGCTCTCACCTAATCTCAGGATTTCATCTCTTCTGTGTACGTTTGGATGAAGATGGTGATGAACTCTGAAGCCGAAACCCACTCTAGCCAATGGTGATCAGGTCACCCTGAATACATGTCAGGAACACATGAAAGCAATGCGACAATGACATAACCTACTTGCATGACAATGGCAATACCAGTCCAGATATTAGGAAGCATTTATTCACAATGACATCATGGGAGCCATTAAAATACCCATATGGTTAAGGTATACTGTTTCCTCTGAAGAAGAGCCATCAGTATTGATGGCAATGCCAGGATTTTCCGCCAACCAAAGAGTCCTTAGCAGAGAAACAATCCCCTTGAGTATGGCATTTTCACCAACAAAAGAGGACACATTTATGCCAAATCCATTTTTCCTCTTGCCATCACTTCCCTTCCTTCTGATCTCACTTACCCCAGCAGAAATTTACGACAGAAAACTTACCATTCATCACACTTTTGGAATGTCGAAGGAAACCTGAGCATCCAGCGGACACCCATGCTGTTACACGGGGAAACATCTAAATTCTGTAATGACAACTCCTGAGGTCAGGATTGAAGTTTTCTGGAGCCGTGAGGCGGTAGCACTACTTGCTGCACCACAATGATGCCCTCTGTCTGTTTCTTATTTCAAGCCTTCTTTCGCCTCTCTTTATGATTGATTATGCATATAAGAAATGACAAGAGGTTTATGTGGAAGGTAAACACAGCCAATAATGTACCAATAATGTGTACAATGAGGAAAAATATGAATATATTGAAATTGTGAGATGGCGTACTGGATTAATACCTGCATTAGCTGGGTTGTCCCATGAACAAATATTAGACAGGCAAGGGTTGTACTTGGTGGAGTTTAGAAGAGTGAGAAGGGAATTAATTGAAACATGCAACCTGACACACTGAGGGTGGATGACGAGAGAATGCTTCCACTTGTTGGAGAATCTGAAATGTTGTGTAATTATTTGATCTGGTAATTTGCCACCTTAGAGAAGATAACTCTGAGGGTTAAGAATCGTTGAAACTTCTTTACTCTAATGGTTGAGGAAGAGGAGCCATTGAATATTTCTAAAGCAGAGACAGATAGATTGTCGATTGTTGATGTGTGTGTGTGTGTGTGTGTGTGTGTGTGTGTGTGTGTGTGTGTGTGTGTGTGTGTGTGTGTGTGTGTGTGTGTGTGTGTGGGGGGGGGTTACAAGTTACCACAGATAGACATGAATGGGGAGTTGACATTACAGTCAAGCCAACCACCATCTCGTTGAATACCATTGCAGACTTGAGTGGCCTACCATGCTCCTAATCTGTTCATTCATAGCATAATTGGAGCAAATGGCCAAATTCTAAGTGACAAGTACTTGGTAATTCCTTGCATTATACTTTAAAATAACATCAGCTTCTTGTCAGAGTAGAATCTTCTCACATTTTCACTGAAAAGCTGAGCCTGGATTTCAATCATTCCCAATAAATTGAAATTCATTAATGACCTACATTTATGTACTGGAAATACACACAATGACAAATAGGACATAGGCCATTGATGAGCGACACAATATTCTATACACCATGCATGTCTTACAAAGATAAATCACATTAGAGTTTTAGCACAAACACTGTGACTGATAATAGCCCAGTTTATCTTTCATGTAATTAGAACCCTATTGTTTTTTCATTAATTAATTACAGTGGCATGCTTGAAAAATAGTTATTTATTTATCAGACCCTTGTAATTTAAGATTTTATTTAGGATTGACACTTAGGTCTCATATGAACATCAGTGAATGGAGGCCTTTTTTTCAAAATCTTCAGTGCAGAACCATGGCAGGCAGGGTAACGCATCATGAATGTTTAGCTTTTCGGCTTAGGTGAAAATGAGAATGTATTTAATTGACATAAAGGCAGCTGGCAAACAGGGACAATGTAGCCTGAGCTTGTCCTCC
The DNA here is from genome assembly GCF_028641065.1 of Leucoraja erinaceus. Lineage (NCBI taxonomy): Eukaryota > Metazoa > Chordata > Chondrichthyes > Rajiformes > Rajidae > Leucoraja > Leucoraja erinaceus. The sequence goes on along the minus strand of NC_073379.1, from coordinate 33,057,943 downwards.
CTCTGTGAGCGCCTAATGCTTGCAGCTGGCAGTAAGAAATGCTCTCAATGCCGACCAAGTCCCCACTGGTTAGATAGAAACCAGGAGAGACTAAACATGGGCGTCATTTGCGCGTTGTGACACGTAAATGATGTTGCATAAATTACGCGCAAATGACGCTCAAGTGGGACAGGCCCTTAACTAATTTTGAAAGGGAATAACCATTGAGGAAGATATTACTTTTATTTGATCATGAAAAACGAGAACTGCCTTTGGCTTTGAAACATTAAATTAAAATTCTTAGAAGAGAAAATGAGGGTCATGAGAGGAGTACAAGAAGAAATTGTGTTGCTGTCATTGAAATGCATCTTTTGGAATTTGTAAGGAATGCTTCAGTTCAGAGGTCAAGAATCTCAGGAGATTAATGGTATTTTGTTTAAGAAAGCATGCCCTCTCGTAACAGACAAAGGAGAAGTGGCATTATGGTCATCTGCTGGTCTGGACTATTGATTCAGAGATATGAGCATGAACCTTACTCAAACATTTGCACAATCTAAGTTAATGCCATTTAGGAAATCTGGAATAATAGAGCCAGTACAAGTATTAAAGGGCAAGTATTAAATTATTGTTTTGTCTCTTACGAAGAACATCTGGACTCCTTCGACTGCTCCCACTTCCTTCAAATCAAAGGCGTAGCTTTGGGCACTTGCACGGGCCCCAGCTATGCCTGCTTTTTGTAGGGTAGGTTGAACAATCCCTGTTTCAGGCGTACACTGGCGCTATCCCCACACTCTATCTTTGTTACATTGACGACTGCATTTGTGCTCCTTCCTGCACCCATGCAGAAATCATGGGCTTTCATAAACTTCACCACCAATTCCACATCCCGCACTCAAATTAACTTGGACCATCTCTGACACCTCCCCCTCCCCTTTCTTGATCTCACCGTCTCCATCACAGGAGATCGACTATCGACTGTCATCTATTACAAACCCACTGACTCCCACAACTATCCCACCCTGCTTCCTGCAAAGACTCTATCCCCTACTCACAATTCCTCCGTCTACGCCGTATCTGCACCCAAGATGAGGTGATCCATACCAGGACATCCGAGATATCCTCATTCTTTTGGGAACGGGGGTTCCCCTCTTCCTTCATATATGAGACCCTCACATGTGTCTCCTCGATACCCCACAGCTCTGCCCTTCCTCCCCCTCTCCCTATTCACAACAGAGACAGAGTCCCGCTAGTCCTTACCTTTCACCCCATCAGCCGTTGAATACATTACCTAATCCTCCGACATTTTTGCCACCTCCAACGGGATCTCTCCATGAGTCTCCCAGTTGCCAAACACTTTAATTCCCCTTCCCATTCTCACACTGACCTTTCTGTCCTAGGTCTCATCCATTGTCAGAGTGAGGGTAATCTCCAATTGGAGGAACAGCATCTGATATTTTGCTTGTCAGCTTACCGCCCAGTGGTATGAATTGTGATTTATCTCACCTCATGTAGTCCTGGTATTCCCTCTCTCTCTGTCCCTCCCCCACCCAAATCGCACTAGCTTCCCATTTTCACCCTAAAATCAGCTAACAATGGCCTGTTTCCTTTATCATCATTATTTTTTGGCATATCTATCATTCATTTGTTCTATATCTCTCTTCATCACTGTCTATATCTCTAATTTCCCTTTCCCCTGACTAGTCTAAAGAAGGGTCTCGACCCGAAATGTCACCCATTCCTTCTCTCCAGGTTCTTTGGTTTAAACAATCATCTGCAGTTCCTTTCTGCACATCAGGATCATCAATGGGTTTCAGGGAAGGAACTCTGGAACCCTGGCTGTATGTGACTTCAAATCCATAGTAATGTGTTCGATTCTTAACCTTTCTGATGAATGGTCCAGAACAGATTTTAGTGTGTAATTAGGCCTGAACAATAAATGTGTTGTTCACATCCTGTAAATAATAAGTTGGAAAAATGCATTCTTGCAAATATTTAAAGGGAGAAAATCTTGAAATGTATAGTTGGCGGTGTGCATTGGGAAATTCATTGTCAAACCAAAATGTATACTAGATAAATGGCACAGCACTTAAAATTGGAACAACACAGTTTTACGTTTGGATGCAAGTCTGAGACTAGGATGAAATCAAGAATATTTTACGATTTTATTAACTAATTGGTTTAATTTAGTTGTCTAGACGTTATGTCAGACTACTAATGGGCATGAGAGCTGAGGATGGAGAGCTTCAATTTTGCATCATTTGACAGCTTTATACACGAGCCCATCTTCTTGATAAAGCATCAAATTTTGCAGTGATAGTGATCACGCGTCGACATTGCACACTCAATTAATGTGAGAAGTAGGCAGCATATCCATGGATCAACGGTATTTGCTGGTGATTTTAAATGGTGTCTTTTTAGAGATGCTGGGGTTTGCACATAAATTGCCCATTAAACCTGCTATAGAAAGTGAAATGGTAATTAAGAGTGCCTTACCCTTTTAATGACGTTAATTATTAATACATTGCCAAATCACATCCTTGGCTCTGAACGGGAGCTATTTAAATGGTCCACTCCCCTTCCAACAAAAGTAAATTCTTGGACATTTTGAAAATAATGTACTTTGTTTATTTTTACTTACTGAATATGATGCAAGAGGCCACTGCTGGTCCCAACACAAATCCCAGCAGAGCAATCCATCTGTTCCATTCTTTCTTTCCTTATTTCCCTTTATTCCTGGAATTTACAAGCCCATCAATTCCCTTTTAATTACCTTTCCATTTGTGCACATGCCAGAGACAATGTGTAATGGACAATTAACTACCCAACCAGACCTTTGGGATGTGGGAGGACCAGGGCACCAGGGTTGGGAGGTGGGGGTTGGGGATGGAGAAGTAAGGGAATCCACATGATAACAGGATGAATGTGCAAGCATCAGGGGTCAGGACACAATCTGCTGCACCAGTGTTGTGCTATACTTTGCTCCTTAATCCATACTTGTTTTTTTTTCCTTCAATTCTCTCTGCATGTACCCAATTTGATTCCCATTCCCTCACTGAAGTTAGAAAGAGAAATGTTCAGTCGTCATGACTACTCCTTCGGTTTCACAAGCACATTTATTCCTCCCGAGGTCATTCAATAACCAAAAGGTAATGTTTCCAGGATAAATCCCTGGAAGATATCTCCCTCCCCGACCTCCTGAAGTAATCAAGAAAACATGCAGGAGATGGGTTTAATGTTTCAGTTGGGAATATTCAGCCATACTGGCCTGTTCTCTATATATAACTGATACATCAATGCTCCAGGCAATGCACTGTGAAGTCCTCCCATGGAGGATATAATCATCCATGAGAATCTTCATAATTGGAACCTTCCTCACAGAATATTCATCCAGATCACTTTTAAAGGACTGTTCGGCACACAATCAAGCCTGATGCCAAGGAAAATGTCATAAATCATATGCTCTGCTGTGGAACATTTTCTATACTCTTGTTTCAGAAAATGTTAGTTTATGTCTTTACAGTTCTGTGACTACACTTTTGGATAAATAATCTGCTTTAAATATGCTTGGCAATATTTTCAACCTGTGAAAATTCAAGAGCTCTATTTTATTTTTCTTCTGTCAAATCAGTAGATTAATTTTAGTTGTTTCTTGTTGGGTTACCCAAGATCCCTCCAAAGTATTCACCTTACCTCCCTCTGAAACCAGCCTCTAATTATACAAAACACAGTTTTCTGTCCAACAGAAGACAAGATCAACAGCCTCCTTCAAGTAAATATTTTCACCCCTTTCTTTAAAAGCCAACACTTGGATTCTTCATGGAGTGATACACAAAGTGCTGGAGTACCTCTGCTGGCCAGTCAGCATTTCTGGAGGCAATGTACAGACAATGTCTCATGTCGGAACACTTGTTCAGACTCAAAAAAGAAGGGTCCTGATCTGAAGCGTCGCATCTGTCCATTCCCTTCACAGATGCTGCCTGATCTGCTGTCCCTCCAGCACGTTGTGTTTTACTTGATTCATAGATACATAGACAATAGGGGCAGAAGAAGGCCATTTGGCACTTTGAGCCAGAACCAACATTCAATGTGATCATGGCGGATCATCCACAATCAGTACCCCGTTCCTGCCTTCTCCCCATACCCCTTGATTCCGCTAGCCCTAAGAGCTCTATCTAACTCGCTTTTGAATGCATCCAGTGAATCTGCCTCCACTGCATTCTGAGGCAGAGAATTTCACAAATTCACAACTTTGTGTGAAAAAGTGTTTCCTCATCTCAGTTCTAAATGGCCTACCCCTTATTCACAATCTGTGACCCCTGTTTCTGGAATCATCTAACATCGGGAACATGTTTCCTGCATCTAGCTTGTTTAATTCTTTAAAAATGTAATATGTTTCTAAAAGATATCCTCTCATCCTACTAAATTCCAGTAAATACAAGCCCAGTTGCTCAATTTTTTCATCGTAAACAGCCCCGCCATCCCGGGAATTAACCTCGTGAACCTAAGCTGCACTCCCTCAATAGCAAGAATGTCGTTCCTCAAATTTGGAGAACAAAACTGCACAAAATACACCAGGTGTGGTCTCACCAGGGCTCTGTACAACTGCAGAAGGACCTCTTTGCTCCTATACTCAACTGCTCTCGTTATGAAGGCTACCATGCCATTAGCTTTCTTCACTGCCTGTTGTACCTGCATGCATACTTTCAGTGACTGATGTACAAGGACAGCCAGGTCTTGTTGTACTTCCCCTTTTCCTAATCTGACACCATTCAGATAATAATCTGTCTTCCTGCTCTTGACACCAAAGTGGATAACCTCACATTTATCCACATTAAGCTGCAACTAAACTAATTTTCGATCCATGTCAATACCCTACCCCCAATATCATGTGCTCTAATTCTGCCCACTAATCTCCTGTGCGGGACCTTATCGAAGGCTTTCTGAAAGGCTAGGTACACTACATCCACTGGATCTCCCTTGTCCATTTTACTTGTTACATCCTCAAAAAATTCCAGAAGATTTGTCAAGCTTGATTTCCTCTTCGTATATCTATGCTGACTTGGACCGATCCTGTTACTGCTATCCAAATGTGCCGCTATTAAATCTTTAATAATTGACATGCATCTTCTCCACCACAAATGTCAGGCTAACTGGTCTATAATTCCCTGCATTCTCTCTCCCTCCTTTCTTAAAAAATGGGATAACATGAGCTACACGCCAAACCACAGGAACCGATCCAGAATCTATCGAACATTGGAAAATGTGTCCATGATTTCTAGAGCGACCTCCTTGAGTACCCTGGGATCAGGCCTTGGAGATTTATCAACTTTCAGTCTCATCAGTCTGCCCAGCACCATTTCCTGACTAATGTGAATTTCCTTCAGTTCCTCCATCACCCTAGGACCTCTGTCCCCAGTACATCTGGGAGATTGTTTGTGTCTTCCTTAGTGAAGACGGAACCAAAGTACAGGTGCACAACCCTTTATCCGACGATCCAAATAACGAAAACCTCCGAATAGCGGCCATTTTTTCGGTCCTTGAAGAAAGGTCCTTGAAAACGTTCACCGAGGGCGACCCGCAGAGGTGACAGCGGAACCACCGGTCGGTCCTCGAAAAAAGGGGAACTAAATCCCCATTCATAAAAGAGGTGAGGGTATATTGCGCGGGAGGGTTAATAATTGACAATATGCTGCTACCTGCCCGCTGAGTTCAAAAGTTCCCACGGTAGACACGATACACAGTGTATCGTGAGTCTTGTGTGGGAACTTTTTAACTCAGCGTGCAGGCAGCAGCAAATTGTCGCTCCCTTCAGTTTCACCCCACCTACACCCCTCTGCTTCCCGGCCATGTGTGTGACCCCTTCCCTCCCCTCTCCAGCTCCCCGCTCATTGCACCGGCGCGGGGGCTTTGCACTGTCTTCACATCGGTGATTCTAGCAGCGCAGTGCAGTCACCGGAGACGTCAGGACCGACGGAACACCGACCCCCAGGCCCACCGCAAGCATGGAGATCCCAGAGACCCACAGCCAGCAGCAGCCCAGTCCCGTTCCAACTCCAGAGGAAAACTGCAAACTGGCCGGAGACGTCAGGACCACCAGAAGCCGCTCCCCGATGGGCCGCTACGGCGACAAGTGGCAGTTCGCCCACAGCCCGAGCTGCACCCTCTCATCGGGACACCGACCCCCAGGCCCACTGCAAGCACGGAGATCCCAGATCAGCAACTCCAGCCCAGCCCCGTTCCAACTTCAGAGGAACACGCAGTGTATGGGCAGAAGCTGATAGTGTGGAAGGTACTTCTTGTTCTTGGGGTCGCGCAGCTCGGGCTGTGGGCGAACTGCCACTTGTCGCCGTAGCGGCCCATCGGGGAGCGGATTCCTCTGAAGTTGGAGGGGGAGGGGGGTATTGTGCTGTTTGATCGCCCCCTACTATCCCAGGGACAGGGAGACAGGACGTTCACCGAGGGCGGCCCGCAGAGGTGACAGCGGAACCTCGGGTCGGTCCTCGAAGAAAGGGGAACTAAATCCCCATTCATAAAAGAGAAGGTGAGAGTATATTGCGCGGGGGGTTAATAATTGACAATCTGCTGCTACCTGCCCGCTGAGTTAAAAAGTTCCCACGGTAGACACGATACACAGTGTATCGTGAGTCTTGCGTGGGAACTTTTAAACTCAGCGTGCAGGCAGCAGCAGATTGTCGCTCCCTTCAATTTCACCCCACCTACACCCCTCTGCTTCCCGGCCATGTGTGTGACCCCTTCCCTCCCCTCTCCAGCTCCCCGCTCATTGCACCGGCGTGGGGGCTTTGTACTGTCTTCACGACGGCGATGGCTGCAGGTTCAGTGCAGTCACCGGAGACGTCAGGACCAATTGGACGTCGACCACCAGGCCCACCGCAAGCACAGAGATCCCAGAGACCCACAGCCAGCAGCAGCAGCCCAGCCCCGCTCCAACTTCTTCTGCCGGGATCAAGGCGCAAACTCGCGACCTTGCGGATATGAGCCGAGCACTCTACCACTGAGCCAGCCATTAAAATCTACGCAAAAAAATTTCCATTCCGAAGACCGACAAATTCTGAATTACAAAAGGTGTCTGGTCCCAAGGCTTTCGGATAAAAGGTTGTGCACCTGTACCTGTTGAACCCGTCTGCAATTTCCTTGTTCACCATAATAAATTCACCTGTTTCTTTCTTCAAAGGAACTACATTTGTCTTAACTAATTGTTTGCTCTTCACATACCTAAATAATCTTTTACTATCCTCCTTTATATTCTTGGCTAGCTTACCTTCGTACTTCGTCTTTTCTCTCCGTATTGCCTTTTTAGTTACCTTCTGTTGATCTTTAAAAGTTTCCCAATCCTCTGACTTTCCACATTTTATACGTCTTCTCTTTATACTGTCCTTGACTTCCCTTGTCAGTCACGGTCGCCTCTTACTCCCTTTTGAATCTTTCTTCCTGGATTATTCCCAGAAATACCCGCCATTGCTGTTCCACCGTCATCCCTGGTAGGGTCCCTTTCCAGTCAACTTTGGTCAGCTCCTCCCTCATGCTTCCATAGCCCCCTTTGTTTACCTGCAATACTAATACTTCTGATTTGACCCTCTCCCTCTCAAACTGCAGGTTTAAACTTATCGTATTCCAACATCTTTAGTTTTTGAGAATCCTGTTTGTTCTTTATAATGGTCACTGCTATGCCTGTGTATTTCCACTGGTTTTTGATTGAAAGATACAGCTGGGAAACAGCCACTTCAGCCAACCAGCTCCATGTTGACCATCAATCACTCGTTCACATTCTTGCTATGTTATCCCACTTCCACGTCCACTCCCTAAATGCCACGGGCAATTTGCAGAGGCCAATAAACTACAAACCCACTTGTCTTTGGGAAGTGGGAAGAAACCAGAGCACCAAGAGGAAACCTACATTGCAACAGAGATCAAACTCCACACAGACAGCACAAGAGGTGGGGATCAAAGCCGAGTATCTAGTTGCACCTGGATGCCGCCATTGTGCCAGCATTGGCATTTAATCATTTCCCACCTTTTGATAATGCTATCTGTCAATTCATGTTATCCTCCACATGCTCATTGAGAAATGCATCTATTGCTATTATCACACATTGTTCGAAGGACACATTAAGTTGCAATATCTTTGCTTATGTATCAGTTGTGGACTTCAACAATCTAAATGTGTAACAAGAATACCCTAATCATTCATAGCTCTTCTAATTCTGAGCTTGCCCATGCTCCTGCAGTTTTGTAGGTAGTACTTCCCATTATCTTTCTCGTCAGTTGCTTGATCCTGGGTGTGCACACTAATCCTTGCAAGATGGACTAGGAGATGCCCTTCTGAGTGGGCTACCATATTGAGCACAATAAACGACCATGTCACTTGACAATCTAAAGGGGCTGTCTCACTGCGGCGACCTAATTGGCCAGTTTAGAAGAGTTTTGGAGAGTTTGAAAAAAATGTCATGTTGAAGACCTCCTTCAACTATGTAGAAGAGCTCCTTCGACTATGTTGAAAAATAGCTTCGACTAGCTTCGGGAACATTGGACACCAAATAGTGGAGAGTGAAAACGTCCTCCTTCGACCTCCCTTCAACTATGTTGAAGACTATCCACGACTACCTTCGAATACCTTAAACTCCCCTCAATTACTTATAAATAACATGCCGACCTACTACGACCTACTTTGTCTAAACCTACGAGTAAAAAAATCGATTTTTTCCATGTCGACTTTTTTTTAAAACTCACGGGCATTTTTCAACATGTTGAAAAATACGTCGCGACCTAGCAGAAGCCTCGAATATGCAGTGACTACTCTCGAGCATGAAGGAGAATTACAAAGTCCTCCTAGGACCTCGTGTCGACAATGCTGCAAGTATGAGTCGAGGGCAAACTCGTCTGAACTCGTGGATTAGGTCGCTGTAGTGGGACAGCCCCTTTAGATCAGTTCACTTGACATCAAACCTTGGCGCTGGCAACCTGCCTGCTGAAATAGTTATGCAAGTATGTGAAATGTGAAATGTGAAAATAAGCAGAAAATTCTTCAGTATTGCAATAATAGCAGATGAACACCATGAAATCCATCCAGATACCTGCACATTGACAACATTGGTGACCATGACTGTACAGCATGATGCAGAAGTTGCACACATTGCTGAGGCAAATCTTTGCTGCTGTTGTAAATAAAAAGTGCCAGTTGTGTATATCTTTGCTGCTTCATCCACTTGCACACAATTCAGCTTTGTCTTTATATTTTGGTACACATGAAACATTGCACTCATAAAATCACTCATCCTTTGAACATTTTTTGATACATCTGACAAAAGTAATATAAAATTGAAAGATTATTTCAGGCTGACATCCTTATCAATGCTTCTGTCATCTCCAAATCCAATGTTTCAACATCCTGCTTATAAAACCAATAAGTTGCACTCTGCAAAAATGTCATCCCATCCTGATCTTCTTTGCTTACATCTTAACATGCTCTAGGTCCATTTATATATACCCCTGCCTTTGCACGGCTACAAAACAAAGTGATGAAATACGTGCTTTAATCTCTTTGCCAAAGCATAATTTTCAACTTAAAATATGAAATTCTTCCAAGAAAACACCCTAGACAAAGGCTGGAAAATATTTCTGAACTAGTAACTAGTACCTAGTAACTATAACTAATAACTGGTAACAAGTATATGTGTATGTTATTACATTTGTATTTGATGTTGTCAATTGACTAGAAATTGCTTTTAATGATGATGAAATTATGTTTGAACATAAAACGGCACAGCAACACAAAGGCTGGTCGGCCCAAAATGTTTGTGCCGAACCCGATGCCAAATTAAACTGATCTCATTTGTTTGTACATGATCCATATCTCTCTACTCCCTGCATTTCCATGTGTCTACCTAAAAGCCTCTAAAATGCCACTATCATATCTGCCTTCACCCATGGCAATGCATTCCAGGCTCCTGCTACTCTCCATGTACTATTCAACTTACCCCACATGTCTCCATTAAACCTTCCCCCTTATTTCTACACCCTCTGTTGTTGGACATTTCTCCGCTGCACCCTCTCCAAAGCCTCCACATCTTTCCTGTAATGGGTCGACCAAAACTGCACGTAATACTCCAAATGCTGCCTAACCAACATCCTGTAGAGCTGCATCAAGCTCACAGACTGCATGCAATTAATTCAATTGACATGGACTTTAGAGAAAACAGCATAGAGATCTAAAGAGCACAGTAGCATATCTTTTGCTTTTTCCTCCGGCTGCTGCTTTTGGATGTCAGATCAACAGGATCACTGGCACCCAGCAGCTGTGATGTCAGCAAGCAAGCTGTAAATCCAATAACATAAATACATTTTCTCTACATCATTGTCTATATCTCTTGTTTCTCTTATCTCTAACCAGTCTGAAGCAGGGTCTCGACCCAAAATGGCACCCATTCCTTCTCTCCAGAGATGCTGCCTGTCCCGCTGAGTTACTCCAGCTTTATGTCTATCTTAACAAATTAAACAATGCAGACTGCTTAATAAAGATAGGAACAAACTCGTGCTATTAAAGTTGAACTTGAAAAAGCATAAATATATTTTGAACGTGTAGAAAAATGAAACCAACTTGAAATATTCATGAGGAAATTGAAATATGCACACATGTAATTAGATTTTTTTCCAAGAACCAGAAACTGCCATTAAAAACTCACAGAACTCATGTAATTAAGTCTAATATGTTCAAGGAATTTCATAGTGAAACTAATTTGTAAATAATTTGAATCCATATCAGTGTTGGTGCATTTCTTTGATTGCGACAGAGAAGGTTGCAAACTGCAGAGCTGTGAGATGTGCTACATCAAACAGCAATCTTGGATTTACTCGTTAAACTTTGCAAATGTGAAAATAGCAGCATTGACGGCAGTTTCACTGAATAATGCCAATGGTTTCACTGTCATTACTTTTATAAAATCTTGGTTCATTGACTTCTCAGAGATAATCAAACCAATAACTTAGCAGTCCAATGTTAAGGCAGCATCTCCGGATAGAAGGAATGGATTCAGAAATGCTGCTGATTCAGAAATTCCACTGAGTTACTCCAGCATTTTGTGTCAATCTTTGGTGTACACCAGCATCTGCAGTTCCTTCCTACATATACGTTTGTATTATGTTGTTCTGCTCGATACTCCAGCCTGCTTTTGTCAGATATTATATAATGCACCAATAAATATCCTTGTCACTTCACCAGCCATCGTAGAAGTTAATATCAACAGCAGTAAATAAAACATTAGTACATGTCCAACCAGTCTCACATCTTAACAAACCTTTCTAGCATTTTTATGCATTAAATAGTTGGAGTGAAACACCACAGCCATGAAATTATCATAATTGCCATATGTTTTTTCCATCATTAAAAGCTATGTGTAAGCAGAACTTTGCCTGTTCTCTCGTTGCAGGTGCAGCAGAGGATGAGGTAGCTAAAAACATTCTCCTTGCTCATAGCCCTAATATCAGTCATGGATTAGTAGAGAACTGTGCAACCTGGTTGCACATTTGTTTTTGAAAAGACTCTAAATGAATGAAATGCATTCAACATCCTTACACATGGTACAATCCCCAACAGACAGAGTGGATAGTATTCTCTAAGGATTGTAATGTGTTTTCAAATAGTGCCTGTGTGTGGCTTGAATCTTATTCTCTCCTTGAAGATCTTTTGCAGTATTTTTAACTACTCAACTGCGAAATAAGTTATGTGAAAAATTACTGCAGGCACTAAGGTTGGTGTCATTACTCACTATCATTCATCAGGATGGTGAGAGCAGCAAGGGGGAACTGCCCAATGAAAAATGAATATCAAAGTACGAGGTTCAGGATGGTTATTTTCCCTGTGGCTAACAGCACAATTAGGAAGAGTGATGAATGAAGCCGAGAAAAGTTCCTACGGGGGATAGAGGGCAACAGCAGAGCACGACTCAATCTAGTTCGCACTTGCAAGCTTCTTTAGTACGGCTTTGATGTGCCCAGACATTGGGCATGAATGGAACATGGACTTTGACCCAAATTCAGAGAGGTTCGCCGGAGATAGGCGGGTTGCCAAATTTCATTAAAATATGCATTTTTAGTTTAGTTTAGAGATACAGCAAGGAAACAAGCCCTTCGGCCCACCGAGTCCGCACCGACCAGCGATCCTCGCACATTAACACCATCCAACACACACTGCGGACAATTTGACTTTCAACTTGCGATGCTAGTTGAAGGTGGTTGCCGGAGGTTGCAGGTAGTGGGAGGTTTTACCTTCCACTACCTGCAACCTCCGGCAACCACCTGCAACCTCCGGCAACCACCTTCAACTAGCATTGCAACCGGCTTCGACTAAAAAATTACCGATTTTTGAAACGGCAACCTATTTATAGGGAGACTGACAAAAACCTCCGTGAACCTGCGGGAACTGCACGAAAACCTTGGATGGGGTGCAAAGTCTCCAGAGTTTTGCGTTCAGGTTTCCTAAGTGGGACAGGGGCATTAATGATCTGAATGGAAATAATTGGCAGATCAGTGGTGAGAGGGTGTGTGAGTGAGACTAATTGGATTGCTCATACATAGAGCCATCATTACACAGACTTTGTGATTCTATGCATGTTGCAATATGATCTATATCTACACATCCTTTATAAGCATACATGTGTCTCCATGTGGGCACAATTAGACAGCTGGATATTTGGCAATTTTATTATAGTCACATCATTCTCAGTTGACATAACAAGTGCACATTTCCCAAAATTCAAAAAGCAGCTTATATTGAATGCAATCATCTAATTACTGATTGCACCTTAATGGGGTTAGGGCATTTAACCTGCCATTGGTGTCTCAACATTGTCCAACAACTGAGGTGGATGGAAGTCAGTGAGTCACAAGCAACTTGTTTGTGCGTTGTGCTGTCCTGTCACATTTGAATAACTGGAATGAGGTGCTATTGCGAGTTGCAGTAGTAAAAAGTGTACGGTGGCAAAACGGAGGTGAAGCATTAAATAAATTTGCTAAAGATCATTGGTAGGGGAGTGATGGGGCACAGTGTGTTGAGCAGTAAATGAGATTAGTTGATAGGATTCGAAGGCATTTGAAAATGCATTTGTGTCAGGTCATTGAATTCCTTGCAGCACTGCATCCTGTCTCTAGGGCTTACCTCCTATGGATCTGCTCAGCCTTCCCTCCATACCTGTGTTCTAGTGGAAATCCTGTCTGCTCAGCAGTCAGAACTTGCTCTACCTATAGCCCACCTCTGGTTTTAGAGGTGAGGGTAGTCTCAGCTGCAGTGCAGACTATCTCTAACTATTGCCAGCACATTACAGTATTACACTCCTGCCAATGTGAACATCCATCAACAGTTCAATTAGTGCTGGCTTCACACAGAATTAATATAAATGAGCATGTACCATGAAGTGTTACATTTACTGCAGGAGATTTCCCAATTTTCTGGAGATTGTCCAGTTTAGGTTCTTAAATCGTGTTGCATCATTATCTATTGCTATTATCTATTTTATCTTTCAATCTTTTTAATCTTGTTATCTATTTTATCCTTTTGTTATTTTATTTTGCACGGTGATCCCCGCCCCCCCCCCCTTGTAACAAATGTTCACCAGCAACATCCCCAAACTCTTACATGACTACAATGACGACTGCATCAGGGCTGCCTCCTGCAGGGAACAAATTATCAACTGACATCTACCACAAACCTACTTCCTCCCACCCTTTTCTTGAAAAACCCAATCCCCTGAATTTTCTTTCTCTGCCATATCTGCTCCCAGGAAGAGGCTTCTCATTCTTAGACATCCAAGATGTTCTCCTTCTTTAGTAAACATGGTTTCCCCCTTCCTGCTGCCATTAATGGATCTCTCATCCGCATATCATCTGTGTCCCACAGTTCTGCTCTGGTCACCTCTCCCCACAGATGGAACAAGGATGGTTCCCCTAGTCCTTATCCTTCACTCCACCAGTCTCTACATCCATATTATTGTCCAACATTCCCCCCCCCCTCCCCCCCCCGCCTCATCTTGACTTGCACCCATCCCGCTCCTCCCCATCCCCTTCCACCCGTATTCCTTCTTATGGCCTCACAATTCATTCCTCTTCTATCCTTATTTCACATTTAGTCGTTACATCTTTGCATATGTCCAGGCATTTGCCCATCCTCCTCCACCACCCCCTCACCTGTATTCACCTATCACTCACCAGCCTTTGTCCTGCCTTGCATCTCTTCTGGCTTCCTCCCTCCCACCACAATCAGTCTGAAGAAAGGTCCTGAGCCGAATTGTTACCCATCCTCGTTCTCCAGAGATGCTGCGTAATCCACTGAGTTACTCCAGCATTATCTTTTTCAGAAACCTATGTCAATCATAATGTACAACTCCTCCCCCTTCTGTCATGGGGTAGACTGAGACTGACAAACCCTCCCCCCCCCCCCCCCTTCCACCCACTCCCCCCTTCCACCCACTCCCCAATCTTTGCACATCCCCAATCCTTTCCACTCGTCACCTTAAATTAATGTTTCATGCATTTTGTGATTTTATGACTATTGGCAGATCAATTTCCCTCCGGGAATAAATAAAATTCTATCCTTTTGTAGATTTTTATACAATGCTTTTCATGTTTGACATTGAGGTATTCCCTGCTGGTGGAGTGAATATTTCAGTGTAACGATGTTTAGCATTTGTGATAAACTTGTTTTCAACTGTGTAATGACATGCTCCAGAGGTGGAGATTTTCATTCTCGGTAATATCTTCAAATGCAAAGCGTAAATACATCAAGAGAGACTGGTTTGTTTTGCAAGTCGGACACTGAAGCAAATTACACGCTGCTTCATTAAGATCCTTCTTCAGGGCAGGTGTATGTGATATTGTTGTACTCATACAACATAGGCTCACCTGACAAACTGAATCCTAGCTTGACTTTACACACAAAAAAAAATGATATGTCCATATCTATGTTATGTCCATTCATATAGATATAATGTAATCAGATAAAGAATATTTATCTCCAGATAAAGAATATTTTAAAATGGGAAAACTAAAGAAAGAAAGCAAACTTCTATTATTCTGCTTAATTATACTGTCTGATGCTTGAAGTTATGTTTTGCATTTTTTCAATGAATGAGTAGAAATTTGAATAAGGTAGATACTTTTCAATGAACTTCAGCAAATTCTTCATCTTGCTTTGAGTATCAGAATGGAATTAAATTATGAAGTAAGATTATAAACATATTTCACAAAACTGATTTTCATTCCCTTGTTCTGTAATGAAAATGTTTGTTATTTTCACACATTTTTTAAACGCACTAATAATGAGCGACATCTTAGTTCTGTTAATAATTGTTTTATGCTTTCCCAACAATTGTAATATGGTTGTAGCCGGAACACTTTGGTACCTACGGATTGAAATTGCTTCCTCCAGTATCAGTAAAGCACAAGTGACTGTGTGTAAAGTGCTTTTAAAAAAAATAAAACTATATTCCCAGGAGTATGAAGCTTGTTGGAGCAATTGATACTGAAACATTCTGGAAACAAATTAGCACAATTCTCTTAATATAGTAAATGCACCAACAACTGTAGGTGTTAGATTCTTGAACACAACGCAGAATGCTGGTGCAACTCAGTGAGTCAGGCAGTGCCTCTGGAGGAAGTGGATAAACAATGATTTCCTTCTTCAGACTGAATATAATTGGTGGGGGGGAGCGGGGATGATAGAAAGGAAATTAGGAACCTGGGAATGGAGATGATTGTACGGGGGAGGAGAAAGGAGAAAGGACCAGTGGGGGGAGCGGGGGTTTGGGAGATAGTGGAGACATTGGTGCACATCATGATGGGGGGGGGGGGCAGGGGGCAGGGGGCATAAGAAACAGAGGGTGTATTACTTGAAATTGTAGAATTCAATGTTCATACTGTTAGGTTGTAAACTCCCCAAGTGGCAAACCTGTAATGGAGTAGCCCAAGGACAGGATTGTTGAGAGGGGAATGGGAAGGGGTTAAAATGGCTAGTAACTGGGAGATCCAGCAAAATGGTCAGCTAGTCTACACTTGGTCTCGCCAATGTAAGCAAAGCCACATTGGGAGTTCCAAATGCAGTAACCAAAATGTGTAGAAATGCATTCGAACCTCTGACTCACCCAAAAGCTTTGCTGTGGTTGCTCAGTAAAGGTGTGGGAGGAGATGTAGGGATGTGTGTTACATCTCCTGCAGGTGCAGAAGAAAGTATCTGGGGAGGGTCAGGTTGGATGGGAAGGGATGAGTGAATCAAAGAGTTGTGGAGGGAGGGATCTCTGTGGAAAGCAGAACAGCGTGGGGAAGGAAAGATGTGACCGGTGGTTGGATCATGTTGGAGGTGACAGAATTGTCAGAGAATTATGGGTTGGATGTGGAGGCTGGTGGGGTGAAAGCTGTGGACTAAGGAAACGTTATTCTTGTGTGGCCTAGGGGGAGGGGGTGCAAAAGCAGAACTAGAAGAGGCATAGGTGAGGGATCCATCCACAACAGCAGGGATGAAACCACTCATTAACACAATGCCCGATGCCTTAAATATAAAATTTTAAGACATCATACGGAGTCTTCCAAAATAATAACTGAGGTGTGACACACTAAGTTTTAGTATGTGTTACCTTTTAAGAACTCAACAGTGACAAACTATTGTCCTGATGGAGAGGCTAAGACTTCATCAGAATACTCTGTTAACATAAAGGACACCAAGAGTGGAAGACTTTGGGAATCCGCTTGACAAAAATAATGTGGATACTGGGGGAATTAGAATTTTCAAGGCCTAGATTTTCTAGAGATAATAGTATCAAAGATATATGACTGGAAACAAAGCACAGAACAATTAAGGCCTGAATAAATATCAGAATGAGTTGAAAGGACTTAATTTTCCTCCTTCCAATATTACGTTATCAGGATCATTCAGATAGAACTGTAACTTCTCAAACATCTCATCCAAAACTTTTCTCTATTCGATAATGGTTGCCAAAGCTGATTATCTGAGAATCTATTCATTTTTAATAAAACCTGCCATATTTATCTACTTACAAAAGTGATTACAATTGAAAGTTTGTTTGTTTGCTTGGCCACTACATTTGGATGTAATCTAAGAACAGTAATAGAATAATACTGTGCAAAATCACCCCTCCAGCTCAAAAGGTCCATGCCACTACCAGGCGCACACTTACACTAATCCTATTGCATTCTCCCCGCATTTTCTTAATCTCCCCACAGAATCTACCACTCACCTATGTATTAGAGGCAATTTACAGAAGCCAATTTATATACCAATCTGCACGTCAAAGAAGAGATATTTCCCTCGCTAAAGAACGCTGAGTTTTTATAAAAACCAATCCAGTAATTTCATAATCACCATTACTGATACTATAACTTTCATTCAGATTTGTTTAAGTAACTGAACTTAAATGCACCTGCTGCCACAGTAGCATTGGAATTCTGTGGATCGGCAGTCCCAGCCAACCTCATTTCATTGCCCGCCATTAATGCCACTGTTAATCATGTATTACTTGACCACCACTTTTCTCTCTGGGTCATATTTTTTCTCTCTTTGTCATATTAATTGGTATAATGACAAATTCAACAAGGACACTTAGTAAAGACCAAGTGCATGACTACTTACTTTACTTGTCAATGCTCTCTTAACAAGTTAAGGAGGCCCCCATATAAAATTGCACTTCCACTAAGTTATTGAGTTCTCCCTCGGTGCAAGAAATGAAGTACTGTCTGTTGCTTAAAAACTATATTGCCAGCCTTGTGATTCTTCATGTGATGCTATAAGTGGAGAGAGAAGACTTGGTTGAAGCAATTGCCTATTGACTTTTTCTATCAAGAGTCCTGCAGTTACAAGACAGTTTATTAAAAAGTGAACTAAATGGTATTTTGTTACTTTGTTGCTGGGGAAGAGGAAAATAATGGTTTTCAGGCAAGCACTTAATTTGACTGCTGGAATGATATATCTTTTTGTTGTAAATCTTTATAGCTGAGAGAAAATGTAACAGAAATAACATCAATCTTTTATACAAGTATTTTGTTGCGGGTAACCCTGAAGTGATAATGGAACACCCATAAGTCAGTACACCAGCATTGACATAAATAATATATATTGTTCTGAGGCATTTTTCAATAAATCCACCACTAATGCAATATAAGAAGGCCAAATATTGGTTCTCAAGTCACACTAGCCCTAAGACCACTGCAATATCTAGATGGTGTCTGAACCACTTTATTGCTGCAGGTCAAGTTCAATTTATTAAAAAGTTCTGCCTATTATCAAACTCTTTTCCCCCCTATCTTAATATTGTTAAACTATATATCACTTAATAAATGAGTTCCAAACTTTGCTTCAATGGAATAATGCTGCACCAGTTGTGCAGGTTTAATTATTTCTAAGATTCTCCAATCTGTAGGAATTTTCATATTTCTCATCTTCTTTTCAAAAAAGAAACACATTTCTAGAGCAATTCAGCAGGTCCAGCAGCATCCCTGGAGAACATGGACAGCTGGCCTTTCGGATAGACAGAAGTAAGAGGAAACAAGCTGGAAGGGAGATAGGGACAGGACGAACCCTGGCTAGTGTTTGGTGTATGCAGGTAAAGGGGGGTTTAATTGGCCTTTGATTGGGTAAAGGCCAAAAATGAATGACAAACCCTGCGAGAAGAGGAGAAAAGGAAACAAGAGGAATACAATGTTTATATCGTTGAGTTGGAAGCTAACCAAGTGGAACATGAGGTGCTGTTCCTCCAGTTTGCGTGTGGCCTCACTCTGGCAATGGAGGAGGACTGGTCAGAAGTTTTGAATGGTAATGTGTGGGGAAATCAAAAAGGTTAATAAACATAAATCCAGCAGGCCTTTCGACAGGTACATGGATAGGAAAGGTTTAGAGAGATATGGACCAAACACTCATGCTTAGGTGGGGCATCTTGGTCGGAATGGGCTAGATGGGTTAAAGGGCCTATTACCCTGCAATATTACTCTGTAGACCTCTATGATTTCCCTACCCTGGGAAAAAATATCTGTGCATTTAACATATCTAATCCCATCATGATTGTATATACCACTAAAAGATCACTCCTCAGTCTCTTAAGCTCCAAGGAATAAAGTCTTAGCCTGTCGAAACTCTCCCTATGGCTCGTCTCTGCACTCTTTCCAGCAATGCCATCTTTCCTATAGCAAGTGCCTAAAATTGAACACAATACTCCAATTGTACCAACTTCTTCTACAGCCGTCACATAACGTCCCAACTTTAATCCTCAGTTTGTCCTGAATGATGAAGGTCAATATACCAAAAGCTTTCTTCACCACGATTATAGGAAGGAACTGCTGATGCTGGTTTACACCAAATATAGACTCAAAATGCTGGAGTAACTCCAAGTAGCATCTCTGGAGAAAAGGAATAGGTAACGTCAGGGAAAATGGAGATATGACAGGGTACAAATAACAAATGAATGAAAGGTATGCAAAAGGACAAATCAACAAACAAAGCCAGCAACAATGATCAAGGAAAGGTGGAGCCCACAATGTTCCATTTTTGGCTGTGGAGAATGTGATAATATGTGAGACCAATGAGTGAAACAGTGAAACTAAGCAGGATGACAGTGAAACTAGTAGGACAACTAGGGTGGGGGTGGGACAGAGAGAGAGGGAATGCAAGTGTTACTTGCAGTTAGAGATATCAATATTCATACCATTGGGTAGTAAGATGCCCATGGGAATTCTGAGGTCCTGTTCCCCCAATTTATGTTTGGTCTCACTCTGTAAGTGGCAGTGGCCCAGGACAGCGAATGTTAACTTTTTTAGACGTACTGGTCTATAAGTCTAGAGCGTGCATATTTCCGAAGATCTTTCCTAGACCCAGCACACTGATGCAATTATAAATAAAGCACATCTGTCACAGTCTGCCTTCTCCTCATTCTCATCCACTTCATCTCCCAGTACTTTTCCACTGGTCCCTCCTTCTCCTCGCCTGCCACTCCCCTCTCATCAGCCTAACTCTCCTCACCTGTTGCACTCAGTTGCCTCTGATCATCTATTAACTCAGTATATAGACTCTCCTCACCGTTCACACAGTGCCAGATTGTTCTCAGCATTCATGCAAGACTCTCCAGTGATTTCCCGACTGCCTACATGGAGTCGTACCTGCCTGCCCCTGACCATTCCGTCCTGTCGTCTTCCCGGATAGCACCTCAGCCTTCCGACCTCCTGGTTTCTGTCTGCCTCTCTCGTGGGCTGTTTGGTGTATCCCTGCAACGGCTCCTCGACTACCTGCCTGACTTCGACTCTCCTTTCGTCCGTCCCTCGCTGGTTTGTTTGCGTCGTGTGTTGGATCTCCTGGTTACCGGATCTTCCGCTACCCCGACTACATCTCCTGCCTGCCCCTCTTCGGAACCCTCGCTCAATCCTGAGCCTCTGTGTGAGTACGGTGTACCCATTCCTGTGTTACTACTCTGTGTTACAGTATCGTTATAAGGTTCATTACCAATTATACCTGCCTGATTCTGTGCTGCTATTGGGTCCAAGCTATACCCGTTACAACATCAATGCATTACTTTTTTTCTATGAGTAATAGCTCTACTCAATAACCAAACATCTGTAGCCTCCTTTTGCTCTAGTATTATATTTAACTCGCATGCTTAATCCATAATGTTGTATTATTAATGTTTAATGTTTTATGTCATTCTTAATTGTCACTGTATGTCATGTTGTCACTTGCGAGCGGAGCACCAAGGCAAATTCCTTGTATGTGAACATACTTGGCCAATAAACTTATTCATTCATTCATAATTCCCATGTTTTACTTTGTAACCCTAGAGACCAAATGGTGCCAGCACAACAACCTGGCTCTCAATATCATTAAAACCAATAAACTGATTGTAGACTTTGGAAGAAGAAAGATGAGGACCCACAATCTTGTTTATATCAACGATGGTGGAGAGAGTCAAATTCCTGGGCGTGCATATTTTCCCCTCAATATACTTTCAAAATATCTTTGCATTCTCCTTAATTGTATCTGCCAGAGCTATCTCGTGCTCCCATTTTACCCTCCAGCTTTCCTTCTTAGGTATACTCCTCAGTCCCCATAACATTTCCAGGGCTACTCTTGATCCCAACTGCCAATATCTGGCCTGTCTTCTTTTTTTCTGCCTCAAGCTTCAACTTTTCTCATTATCCAGGGTTCCTTACTCCCACCTGCCTTGCCCTTCGCTCTAATAGCAACCTTCATACCTTGAACTCTCATTATCATATATTTAATGGCAACCCATTTTCCAGACACCCATTTGCCTGCAAACAATCTACTTGAATCAATGTTTTTGTTCTCGTATAATAACCATCAAAGTTGGCCTTGCCCAATTGAGAACATTCACAAATGTGCATTTTGTGAATGACAACATTCATGGATAATTACATTTTCATGGAATTCTCACCAAACTCGTAGATCAAGGAAAGAATGTCTTTTCTATTTTGTATGTTTTCTGTCTGAATCAGAAACAAGTTTAAACATGCAGAATTGTAAGTGGAACACAAAGAAAAAAGAATACCGATAGAAATAGAAGACAGATTGAAAGGCCGGCTGCTTTTGTGCAATTTATCCAAGCCACAAATGTTGAATTTTTAAAGCAGATATGACATGTTGTAGTTGATAAGTGTCAAACACAAGTCAGTGCAACCTAGACTTCCTATAAATATATTGAATATACAATAATTTGTATCAAACTATTATCATGCTTCTGTCCTTCGCATGAAAGAATTATTGCAATTTCAGACCAGTTCTTGTTATGAGTTATAAAATCTTTATGAATTCAAATAGATGAGCTTGAAATTTCATTTAGAGTCGTAACTCGTAACCTTCTGGGAGACTTGTGGTAGGAATGTAGCAAAGAATACAACTTCCAGTACTTGAACTAACAACCTTTTCATCTGAAAGCTTGTATTTGCATTCCATCCCTCAGAATCAATCTTTGTGGGTGTACTGCACATCATAGTTTCCACGTACTCTATGGTAATAGAGGTGGGATGACAGTATCAATACAAATATTCCATTCAAAATAAATTCCTACTATGCAATCCTCATAGCGAGGAAGCTAGATCCAAACAAAATAACAAGGAGTGGTTGGATTTGAGAATACTCTACGAAGTTCACTGGATGATTGGTAAACTTGATGTTCAGACTGAAATGTATGTTTCATCCTTTGATCATTTGACTTCCAAGTACAAGTGTCAGAAATTATGGGGAGAAGGCAGGAGAATGGGGTTAGGAGGAAGAGATAGATCAGCCATGATTGAATGGCTGATCTATCTTATGACCTCTTCACTGCTTCAGAGTTCCTTCTAAGCAATGAACATATACCCGGATTTGATCCCAAGTACGAGTGCTTTTTGTACGGAGTTTGCACATTCTCCCTGTAACCGTGTGGGTTTTCTCTGTGTGCTCCGGTTTCCTCCCACATTCCAAGTGCGTGCGGGTTTGTAGGTTCTTTGGCCTCTGTAAATTGTTCCTAGAGTGTAGGATAGAACTATTGTATGGGTGATTGCTAGTCAGCACGGACTTGGTAGCCAAAGGGCCTATTTCCATTCTGTATGTTGAAACTAAAATAAACTAAACTTCCTCGTTTAGACAATACTTGCTATAGTGACTAGACTATAAATTTACGTTAATGGCTATAAAATGCTATGACGCATCCTGCTGTCATAAAATTCATCATCCATTTAATTGTCTGCAAGCCTCAAATGCCACATAAATCTTCCAGGAGAGTAAATCTCTTCAGATGATATATGAAATGTCCGATGAAGTCTAGTAACTACATCTCATTCTCTACCGTATTTCCACATGCTTCTGTTTATAGTTGCTTTCAGATTGAGCTATCATGGGCAGTGTAACAGATGGCTTTAAGCTCAATTACCCAAGCCATGATCATTCTGCCCTGTATACTGTTGAGACAACAGTTTTGTACAGCTCTTGCTTCAAAGTTCTGATCATTTTCCTTACCTTAGAAGAACATCAGTTTGTCAATGATTCTGCTTCTCGAAGAACATCATGAAAAGTGCACTATAAACTCAAATCTTTCTTCCCCCACGGCTTACATTTTTTAAATCACACAAGGAAAACAGTCATTGATTGCTGGAAATGAAATTGGAGGATATTCTTCCTGTTAAACAATATCTAATGAGGTTCCATCTCAAGAAACAATTTTTTTAAAATAGTAATCGGAGCTAAAATACAAATTTTCTGTCTTTGCAAAATGATACCACTCAACATAGAATATTTGTGAAGTTTGTAATCCTTTTCAAATCAGGCTCTTGCATTGAAGTAAAAGTTAATCTTATTTTGTATATTAAAAAAAACTAGCTGAATGAAATATTCACTGTATTGTGCATTCCTGATTCACTGAAGCTGCAAACTTGTTAGGCTGAACACTAATCTATTTAGAAATATTGTCATTCCACCAATGTTAAAATAAGCCTCATTCATAATTAATATTCACAATGCTCACTTTGCTTCCAAAGGTGTTATGATTTATTTAATGTCCTTCTCAGATCTTCCACAGAATATACTAGTGTGAAGGGCAACCGAACTCACAGCGTGATACGCACTGACAGAACTCAAACATCACCTGGTTCTATGTGCACCCTCATTGCAGAGCCAAGTAGATGATAAGCACCATAGCAATTAATTTAGTTCTCGCTTTTGACATTGCTTAGCTTCAAAAAAGCCTCTATCTTCCTGTTAGACCCAGATATATAAACTACATTTGAAATCTGCTTAAAATATTAGCTGAGCGTTCCTGTACATAGAAAAATATGTAAAATTTGTGAGGTATCTTTTTGCTGCATGCCACTGCTCAGTAGCTACAAACTATAAGCCATTTGCTCTATAATAATTTGTTTTTAATTATTGCTGACACATAAATATTGACTAAATACAGTTTAATGCATGTGTTTTTATAGAAAGTGGAAAGCAAAACATAACATAATCTACATTTAGGTTATACTGTAAAAATAGTAACCATATAACAATTACAGCACGGAAACAGGCCATCTCGGCCCTACAAGTCCGTGCCGAACAACTTTTTTTCCCCTTAGTCCCACCTGCCTGCACTCATACCATAACCCTCCATTCCCTTCTCATCCATATGCCTATCCAATTTATTTTTAAATGATACCAATGAACCTGCCTCCACCATTTCCACTGGAAGCTCATTCCACACCGCTACCACTCTCTGAGTAAAGAGTAACATCCCAACATACTTTACAGTAACATTTACATACATCAATAAGAATGCATTTAGTTCATCAGGGATGAGAGATATAAAGGGAATAGGGTTTGCAAAGGGAGATTAAGGCATTAGAACTGAATGACAGTGGTTGAATGTTTAGTTTTTGGGGTACTCAAGAGACGGGAATGAGGAATTTATACTCTTAAAGTAGGTGATAGAAATAAGAAGAGGTGATTTAATAATTGGATTTCAAATCAATATATAAAATCACAATTTGAGTCATACCTCAGCATTTCAGAGCATTACATTATTTGTTTATTTGATATGTTTTTCCCCAGCCTGCTTTAATTTTCTGCATTGACTGGATGGCTATTGGTGGCCACATAGTAATCAATGGGACATGGAATTTTATTTGTATTTTATTTATAGAGACAACATGGAAACGGGCCCTTTGGCCCACTGAGTCCACACCAACCATTGAGCACCCGTTCACACTAGTTTTCTGTTATCCCACTTTCACATCCATTTCCTACACACTAAGGGCAAATCATAGAGCCCAATTATCCAACTAATCTGCACTTCTTAGCGAAGTAGGATAAACTTGAAAGAAACACACAAAATCACCGGGAGAACTTGTGAACTCTATACGGACAGCAGCAAAGATCAGGATCAAACCCGGGTCACTCGCCCTGTGTGCCAGCAGCTCCACTAGCTGTGCCCATGTGCCACTACTTTGGATTATAAGGATTTTTATTTCCTGACAACATTTCTTCCTCCCCATAAGATAAATAATACTCCCAAAATTCCAAGGGTGGAGTTGGGCTGCATGGTCGTCAGTGGTCATGACTTACATCAGAACCTGGATCAGTTGCAATCAGACTCAGGAAAATGTAGAACAAAACGCATCAAACAGACACGGGATCTTTCGTTTGTGAATAGCTAGCTGAATGCTTGTTGCTGCCTTTACGAATAGGCAGCTGGTGCACATCTAGCACAGAATGTGCAAAATGCGTTCAACACTCACCAATTGCAAGAACTTGGGTTCCTGAGAAGCTGTATAATGAAGAGTTGGAGATTTAAAAATAATTCTCAGATCCAATGTCAGAATATTATCAAGTTTACATCTCTCCTGTCAACTTAATTAAGGGAGTTGGGCTCAAGGGGATGAGTGTGCCAATTGAAAGTTTGAATGGCAATGTCCACGTCTATCTCCTGTCTAGTACTCGTCTTGAAATGAATGCCAAGATAACCACTCAAACATCCACAATCCATTTGGACTCAAACATCCACAATCCAATTAAATGCAATAGGGAAATAATTGTTATATTTGTAACGGCACCCTATGTGATCCTAAGGCATGTAAGAGTATAATTAGAACTGCATAGATGACAATATCCATGGAGCTGTACTCGCACATGGTCAGACTCGCGCATATAATTATGTAAATCAGTCAGTGACCTTTAACTTGGAAATAAATCATTCCTTGTTTGGATGCAAGACAAATGTGTGTGGAGCCATCTTTCCCCGTCTAATATGTGCTAGTTTTACCTATATTGTAAGCAGACACATATCAAAACATGGTGGCAGCGGTGAAAGTGAAAATTAGTGGGTCAAATGGATGCTATTGTAGCGGCGCCTGCAGGCACATGCTGGTATCGAACCTGGCGTTCGGAAGCCGTGGTCACGTGACTCGGGAGGGGCTGCTTGTATTTCGCTTGGTTTTGCTTTTGTGCGGCAGTTCAGTGCTGAGAGCCTGTGAACTGAGAAATGATTTTCTGAATAAAATACGTTTGAAAACTCAGTTGTCATTCTTGCGACCGCTAATTGGTGACCCCGACCTGTCTAGCCATCGTTAGACAAGCAGATCATGCAGGAGGATTACGTTCCCGCAGAATCGGCCTGCACGCGGCAGGGCTCACCGGGTTTCAAATTGCCACCATTTTGACCCGATCAACCTCGGGTGTGGTTCGCCCACATTGAGGCACAGTTTCCTCCATCGTATCATAGCAGACGATACCATGTACTTCCATGTGGTGGGAGCTTTGCCACAAGACTGCCTCAAGGCTGTTGCCTTGCATCAGGGACCCACCGACCATCGCCCAGTACGAAGGGCTGAAGGCCCTGCTGCTCCACACTTTCGGTCTCAGTCGCAGAGACAGGGCGGCGAAGATACTACACATTGACAGTTTTGGCGATTGGTGGCTATCCACCATCATGGCGAAGATGTTAGCCTGATGGACAGGCACTGACCGTGTCTGCTCTTCGAAAGCACGCGGGTATTGAACCCGGTGTTCGGAAGCCGCGGTCACGTGACTCGGGAGGAGCTGCTTGTTTCTCGCGCAGTTTTGCTTTCGCGCGGCAGTTCAGTGCTGACCACTGTTGTGACCAGAAGTGTTGTGAAAGCCTGTGAACTGAGAAGTGATTTTCTGAATAAAATAAGTTTGAAAACTCAGTTGTCGTTCTTGCGACCGTCAAACTATCATGATTAGGAAAAATGCTTTGAAAAGCTTTCAGGAATCAGTGGTTTAACGCTCAGCGATCAGACTAGCTGCATGCATGAGAGGAATGGTATGCAGGTCAGTGCACACACAAGGATAAGACAGAGTGTGTAAATCAGTGCTGTGGAGGTTGAGGGTTGAAACAACGTGCTATGGGAGACTGCTTAAAGATAGCACACGCTGTATTGAAACCGAGGAAAAAAAATAGTTTTGTTTTGAAAATATTTTCGATAGTAGAAGATATTAGAGAATATTACACAAATTATACAGTCACGCATTGTGTTTATAGCCAAACCATACATAAGCCATTAAGAGTGAGGGAGATACGCTGATATTTCAAAATGGTGCAGGCCAGTCCATCTTTCCACATGGCTCCGCCACCCAATCTAAAGCTCAAAGAGAACCGGGTTGAAGAGAGGAAAATGTTTAACCAAATGAACGAAAATTATGGAGTGATAACAGATCTGGATAAAAAGGAGAAACTGTATCAAAAAGCAGCATTAAGGTATACTGTTGGACCAGAAGGAATCTTCAATACCCTGACGTTCAATACCCTGACATTCGAAACAGGAGCAGATGAGATGGATGTGAACATCATCATCGACAAGATGTCTACCATCATCATAGGAGAGACGAATGAAACATATGAATGATTAATTTTCAATAAACAAGACCAGAAACCAGGGGAAAGCATTGAATCGTAGGTTGCAGAGCTGAAGGAGCTTGCTAAGACATACAACTTCGGCCATTGCCTGAAAGAAAGCCTCTTCGCAGAGGAAGATTCAGGGACCAGTCAAGTTCAAGTTCTGTGCGAGGATACACAAGCGCAGGAAACATAAACACAGAAAATAGGTGCAGGAGTAGGCCATTCGGCCCTTCGAGCCTGCACCGCCATTCAATATGATCATTGCTGATCATCCAACTCAGTGTCCCGTACGTGCCTTCTCTCCATACCCCCTGATCCCTCTAGCCACAAGGGCCACATCTAACTCCCTCTTAAATATAGCTAATGAACTGGCCTCAACTACCTTCTGTGGCAGAGAGTTCCAGAGATTCACCACTCTCTGCGTGAAAAATGTTTTTCTCATCTCGGTTCTAAAGGATTTCCCCCTTATCCTTAAGCTGTGACCCCTTATCCTGGACTTCCCCAACATCGGGAACAATCTTCCTGCATCTAGCCTGTCCAACCCCTTAAGAATTTTGTAAGTTTCTATAAGAGGAGGAATGCGCAGCGTATGGGAAGGACTGCAACAGATGTGGACGACAAAACCACTTTGCCTGCTGCTGCAAGCTAAGGAGAGCACGCAGAAACGGGGTCTGCAAAAGGTCATACAGTCATCTGACACACCGTCCATTTCTGACGCAGAGTCTGTGAGTTGCATTGAGGTCAATGCCGCCGGAAAAAATTCTTCTTCAGGCCAATTCGCTGAGATGCAGGTCGGCACAGAAGCCATCAAATTTCAGATTAACTCTGGTGCCAGTGTTAATGTGATTCTCAAGGATATTGTACCCAACAAAGAGGACATTAAATGAGAGAAAATTGTCATAAAGATGTACCACGGATCCAACCTGCTGGTGGAAGGTAGGGCGAAAGTCGTAGTCCGGAACAAGATGAATGACAAGAAGTACTGTGTTCACTTCATAGTCGTAGAGGAAGGCTGGCTCACACCGCTCCTGAGTGGCAAAGCTACACAACAGATGAAACTCATCACGGTTCACTACGAGAACTTCAAGAGCCTGAATGCTGTTAGGAAGTCTAACTCATTACTCAAGAGCTACAAAGATGTCTTTGATGATGAAAGACTGGGGAGACTACTAGGCAAGGTCAAGTTGAATGCAGACAGAGGGTGTGACCCCATCAGTGTTCTGCAAAGCTGGTACCTGTAGCCCTGAAAGAGAAGGTCAAGAATTGTCTCATGAAGCTGGTCGAGCAGGACATCTTGACTAAAGTCGAAGAGCCAACTGAGTGGTGTCGCAGGCTGGTCGTTACGGAGAAAATGGACAGCATAGAGTTGAGGTTCTGCATAGATCCTAGACCCCTCAACAAAGTCCTGAAAAGGGAGATCCACAGACTACAGTCATAGAGGATGTACTCCCTGAGCTGTCCAAGGCGAAGATTTTCTCCAAATTGGATCTGAAGTCAGGATACCTCCACTGCAAACTAAATGAGGAGAGCAGTTTCCTAACAACCATGAACACCCCCTTTGAGAGATATCGCTGGAAGAGATTACCATTTGGACTGAAAGTAAGTGCAGAGATCTTCCAGAAGAAGCTGCAACAATCCCTAGAGGATTAAAGGGAATGGAATGTGTTGATCCTGTGACATCATCCTATTCGGAGTAGGGGACACCAGAGAAAATGCAGAAAGGAATCATGATGCAAGACTGCAAGATCTTCTTCAGCGATGCAGGGACAAAGGCATTAAGCTGAACCAGAAGAAGTCGGTAGTTAAAACTACTTGTATCACATTTCTAGGACATGTAGTTACAGATCGTGGCCTGAAACCGGATCCGAAGAAGATCCAGGCTTTCGTAGAGATGCCCAACCCAACCAATCCAACAGAAATCCAAAGATTAAAAGGCAGTAAACTATTTGGCAAGATTCCTGCCAATGTTGACAGACACATTCGAGCCTTTGAGGAGATTGACCCACAAGGATGCAGAGTGGGAATGGTCATCAGATTCAGATTCAATTTTAATTGTCATTGTCAGTGTACAGTACAGAGACAACGAAATGCAGAACATGACACGGCAATGTAAAAGATCAAGGAGCTGTTAACAACTGCACCTATCCTGGTGTACTTCACACCAGATGAACAGCTGACCATACAATGTGATGCAAGCAAAGCAGGTCCCGGTGCAACACTTATGCAGAAAGGACAACCACTGAGTCGAGCATTGATGCCAATGGAGCAGAGATGTGCTCAGATTGAGAAGGAGACACTAGCAATAGTGTTTGCCCTCGAGTGTTTCCATCAGTACACCTACAGACAGAGTAATTGTTGAGAGTGACCACAATCCATTGGAAGCCATAGTCAAAAAGCCTCTGCATACAGCACCAAGACATCTTCAGGGCATGATGATGAGGACGCTGCACTATGACATCAAGATCAAATGGGTAAAGGGAAAATACATGCATCGAGCAGATATGCTCTCCCACGCATACCTCCAGGATATCACAGGATCAACCAGATTCACTGATGTCAATGTAGTTGAGTCCTTGAGCATGGGAGAGGACAAGGTCAAACGCATCCAAGCGCAAACCAGGGAAGACGAGACACTACAAACCATTAAGAAAGTAATCCAAAATGGATGGCCAGATCACAAAACAGAAGTCCCAGAGGCAGCACAACCGTACTTCAACGTCAGAGATGAGTTGAGTGTGCAAGACGGCCTAGTATTCAGAAGAGAGAAATTTGTAATCTCTATCACTCTACACAAAGATATGAAGGAGCCACTCCACACATCTCACCTAGAAGTAGAAGGAACCCTCAGACGTGCTCGAGAATGCATTTTCTGGCCCGGAATGAACTCCGATGTAAAGCAGTCCATTTCAAACTGTGAAGCCTGCAGGACGTACGAACACAAGGAATCAGAAAAAAACTGATGCCCCATGACATCCCAGATTGCCCATGGGAGAAAGTGGGAACCAATCTGTTCGAACTTGAGGGAAAGCATTATTTAATCACAGTTGACTATCTATCTAATTTCAAGGAAATAGACAGACTACATGACCTGACCAGCAGGACAATCATTGTGAAACTCAAGAACCACTCACAAGTTATGGAAATCCCAGCACTGTGGTAAGCTACAATGGGACAGTTCTCATTAGAGGAGTTCACCAAATTTGCCAGGAAATGGAGAAATTGTGTAGTGGTCAAATTCCCAAGTCATAGCCAGCTAACAGTAATGTGGAATCGGCAGTCAAGGCAGCTAAATGAGTACTGAAGAAAACCACTTACTCGAGGACAGATGTCTAATTGGCAATATTGGAATTGCGTACCACCCCTGCACAAGGAGTGAACAGTAGTCCTGCACAAAGACTACATGGAAGGAGAACAAGAAGGATACTTCCAACTACACCAAACCTCAAACCACATGGTGCTGAGATACTCACGGAAGAGAGGAAAAAGATGAAGGATTTGCAAAGAAGATCTACAACCAACATGCCAAGGATCTGCCAATCCTGGAAGAAGGTGATGCCGTAAGACTCAAACCTTATAAACTAGGAGATACCAGATGGCAGAGAGCAACAGTTCAGAAATGACTGGATGAGAGATCATACAAAGTCGAGACAGTCAGGACTAATCAGACGTAATTGAGTGGATCTGAAGACTGGAGAACTACCCCCACACATAAGTCCAGAGAAACCACCAGACACGGAGAAGACTGAGAAACCTTTGCAACCTCAGCTGACACAAGAGAACCCAACACAACATGCAACACCAGAAAAAGATGCAATTCGTGAAACTCATAACACAGAGAAAACTAAACATAAACAAAGTGACACAAGAGAAGAAACTAGATGTGAAGCACAGAATGTACACACTGAAAAGAAAGACACTTCTGAAAGAAACACCATCACAAAGACTAGGGCAGGAAGAGTTGTCAGACCGCCGGAAAGATACGGCGAGTATGTCAAGAAGTAAGGTGTTTTGTTGTGATGTACCCATATGCTTATGAGAAGAAAGCATGTGAACATTATTTTGTGTTGTTGAAACAAGTCACAAGTGTGGCTATGGTTGAAATTGTGATATAACACAGAACAGTTGTTTTATTCAGTTAAGTTAAACCATATTACTACGGTGTAATATTATGAAAAGCGTTTAGGTTTGTATTGTTTTGGATCGTTGGAAATGTAATCCCAAAATGTCAAAAAGGAAAGGATGTGACAAGATCCATGGAATTTTTGCATGAGCTGTACTCATTCTCACACATGCTCAGACTCACACATATAATTATGTAAATCAGTCAGTGACCTTTATCTTGGAAATAAATTGTTCCTGCTTTTGATCCCAACACAAGTGTGTGTGGGGCCATCTTTTTCCGTCTAATGTGTGCTAGTTTTGTCTATATCGTAAACAGACACATATCAAAACAATAGACATGAGTTTTAAGATCTTTCTCAGTATTAATTTCTATTGAAGCAAAATACACTGGAGGCTTGTTATAAAAATATTTCTATCCACTTGAGGAAGTGTTGAACGTCCTAAAGTGTTTGAAGGTGGATAAATCTCCTGGGCCAGATCAGATATATCCGAAGACACGGTGGAAAGCTAGAGAGGAAATTGGAGGCGCTCTGGCTGAGATATACAAATCATCATTAGATACAGATGTGCTGGAACAAGGAGGGTGATCAATGTTGTGCCTCTATATAAGAAGGGTTGCAAGAAAAAGCCTGGGAACTATAGACCTGTGATTCCAATGTCTATAGTAGGCACATTATTGGACAGTATTCTGAGGGATAAGATATATATGACTTTGGACACAGGAGCTAAATAGGGATACTCAGCACAGTTTTGTATGCAGGAGATCGTGTCTCACAAATCTGATGGAGTTTTTTGAGGAAGTAACTAAAAAGGTTGATGAGGGCAAAGCCATAGACGTTGTCTATATGGACTTCAGAAGGCATTTGATAAGGTTCTGCATGGTAGGCTGCTCTGGAAGGTTAGATCATATGGGATCCAGGGAGAGCTAGCCGACTGGATAGAGGATTGGTTCATGGAAGGAAACAGAGGTTGATGGTGGAAGCTTTTTTTTCCCCCAGACTGGAGGCCTGTGACGCAATGGTGTGCCTCAGGGATCAGTGTTGGGCCATTTGTTGTTTGTGGTTTATTACACCGATTTGGATGAGAATGTACAAGGTTTGATGAACAAGTTTGCAGATGGCAAGAATGTGGATGGCATCGTGGATAGCGAAGATTGTTATCTAAAATCGCAGCAGGATCTTGATCAGTTGGGCAGGTGCACTGAGGAATGGTAATGGAGTCTAATACAGATAAGTGTGAGGTCTGCCATTTTGGGAAGTCAAACCAAGGCAGGATTTTCACAGTGAATGGTAGGGCCCTGGGGAGTGCTGTAGGGCAGAAGGATTTAGGAGAGCACATACATTGTTCCTTAAAAGTGGCATCACAGGTAATAGGATGGTCATAGAGGCTTTCGGTACATTGACCTCCATCAGTCGGAGTATTGAGCATGGAATGTAATAAAAAGGAACTGCAAATGTTGGTTTATACCAAAGATAGACACAAAATGCTGGAGTAACTGAATGAGTCCGGTAGCATCTCTGAAGAAAATAGATGTGACCTTTCGGGTTGCAACCCAACTTCATTGTGGGGGGGGGG
Organism: Leucoraja erinaceus; assembly: GCF_028641065.1. Lineage (NCBI taxonomy): Eukaryota > Metazoa > Chordata > Chondrichthyes > Rajiformes > Rajidae > Leucoraja > Leucoraja erinaceus. The sequence goes on along the minus strand of NC_073379.1, from coordinate 33,024,881 downwards.
GGGGGGGGGGGGTGTTGGTGGGGAGGGATCGAGCAATGACAGGTGGGTGGGGGGGGGTGAAACCAAAGCTCGCAAAAGAATTATTATAACATGATCATAGCTTACAGCACAGCAACATGATTGTTGAATTTTCCAATTTTAGTTAACTTTTACAAACACCCCCTCCGCCCCACTCACCCCATCACTAAAAGTCTGTCAACTATTTCCACAGTTCACAACAATTATCCCACTTCGGCTCACATCTGTCTCTAGCCAATAATCCGTCAGTCAGGGTACCTCCTTGCCCAAGGTCATCTGTTGACAGCTCTGACTTGAGCTGTTTTTCTATCTTGCTTGTAGTTCACCCCCCCTCCACATTTTGTGTCTATATTGGGTATAGAAGTTGGGAGGTTATGTTACAGATGTATAAGAAGTTGGTGAGGCCACATTTGGAGTATTGTGTTCAGTTTTGGTCACCCTGTTATAGGAAAGAAGTTCATATGCTGGATACAGTGCAGAGAAGATTTATGAGGATGCTGCCAAGACGTGGGTCGGAGCTATGGGGAGAGGTTGTGCAGGCTAGGACTTTATTCCTTGGCGCGCAGGAGGCTGAGGGGTGATCTTGTGGAGGTGTATAAGGTTATGAGGGAAATAGATGGGGTAATTGCACAGAGTATTTTACCCAGAATATGGGATTCTGGAACTAGAGAATATAGGTTTAAGGTGACGAGGGAATTATTTAAATGGCACCTGAGGGGCAACTTTCTTAACACAAAAAAGACACAAAGTCTGATGAAGGGTCTCAACCCAAAACGTCACCTATTCTTTTTCTCCAAAGATGCTGCCTGACCCGCTGAGTTACTCCAGCATTTGTTGCGTCTATCTTCATGCTTTGGCTTATGTTTTGAGTCAACAAAGCACCTTATAAATGGAAACCTTGTTAATATTTCATGAGAATAACTAGTAGTACTCCTTAATCCCTAAATCGACCATTCTCTTTTGACCACCATTTGCACATATAGAAAATCATGTTTTGTGGAGGAAGATCATTCAAAAGATGTCTAAAAAATGATAGTGTGTCACTTTGTGGCAAGTCTGAAGTGTTATGATGCATAGTGAACATTGCCAATTGACAAGAATTTGTTGGAATTGGAGGGCATGTGTCAGTGAAGTGATTTATGTCAAGAGGAAGGGCTGAGGAGATCAAATCTTCTCAGATTCACAAACTGAAGGCACCGTGGTCAGATTGACGGGATAAATCAATTGATTCGAGGAAGTTGCCAAAGTACTACAAAATGATTTAGACAAGTAGAACTGCAGGAAAGGTTAGCATGGATAATGGAATGTATTGCATTGAGGAACAAATAACAGGTGATTTAAGCACTTCGCAAATGAGGAGGACATCTAAATACATCTAAATTATCTTGGTGTCTTGGTCAATATTTATTAATGCATCAACTAACATTGCCAAGATTAAATCTGCACACTCATCTTATTATAAAAGGGTTATTGCACAACTGAGTATTGCATTTGTGACTATGTTTAAACAAATATTTGAATTGTTATAAGCAGACTGAAGCATTACAAGATGAGGTTAAATGTATTGAGTGTAACTTTCCTCTATTTGCTATGGACTGGGTAGATGCTCAAAATGTTGAATCGCTTGGATCATCGATCAGCAATACCAAGGGGATGTTTTATAATTATTATTCTTGGCACTTAATTGTTTCACTCACTGTCCAATTAGCTCAGACTTGGTTTCAATTTTCCATTGTTTGTTCAGTAACTAGGTGTTGATAAAGATCATTTAAAAATAATTGCTCCATTATTTCTACATACGATTCATATACAACTTCCATTAACGTGGCACTAGCTGCATTTATAAAGTACCGTCAAGAAAATAAAACATCTGAAAACATCTAATGGTAATTAAATAGTATTTAGCACTAATCCAGGAAAGGCAGTGATGAGGTAAATGACCAAAACCTGAGCCACAGACGGACTGAATCCGTCTGAAGAAGAGTCTTGACCTGAAACGTCACCTATTCCTTCCCTACAGAGATGCTGCCTGTCCCACTGAGTTACTCCAGCATTTTGTGTCTATCCAGTGTTTAGGATCCAGACAGCTGAAGGGACAGTCACTGAATGGTGGACTCATAAACGTTGAAGTTATGCATGAAAGCAGAAATGGAGGAGCACAAAGATATTCAAAGTTTGAAATTACACAGAACAATTAAGAGGATGTCTGGAGATTGATTTGAATAAAATGCTGAGAATTTTTAGATCATTGTGTGACTGGGAGCCTATACTGTACACCGAGAAAACATGAATCAGTTTGGCAGCAAATGACTTGCGTACATAAATGTATTTGTTCAGTTATTCACATTATTACTCAATTTGCAAGAAATCAAATGTGCCATGCTACTTTAATAAATATAGAAATCTATCTTAAGACAAATAAGCAACTGTCAACAGTAATAATGAAACATTGATCGTTATTAGTATATAACGAGATTTTATCAGCGAGGAATTATTTTTTAAAATCCAGAATGATCCATAGATATTTCATTTCTTATGTGCCCTTCGACATGATAAATCCAACATTTAGAAAATAATAAAATACAACGATAAAGCTCAAGGACAGGCCTATTAATGCACACTTTCCAGATTATGTATATTTCAAGGATAAGCATCTCTTTAAAAGTTACAAATAGAACAATCAGGTAATTGGTGGAATGAATCCCTGAAACAGACAATATTCTGTTGACGATTTTTCAACATTTTTAAGTTGGAGATTCATCCAAGAAAGATGTCCTTCAGCCCACCGTCCACACCAACCATTGATCAGCCTCTCCCAGTAGTTCTATGCTATCCCATTTGCGCATCCTCTCACGACCAGCCAGGGGCAATTCAGAGGCGAATTAACCTACAAACCCACATGTCTTTGTGAAGTGGGAGCACCTGGCGGAACCCAACACCGTCACAGCAAGAACATGCAAACTCCACACAGGTAGCACCCGAGATCAAGATCGAACTAGGGTCTCTGGCACTGTGGGGCAGCAGCTCTACCAGCTTCACCACTGTGCCAACAACAGATTTATATTAAGAATCTTTATTTTTAAATTATTCTATAAAAAATGTGCCGTTCTGGTCAACTAGCTGCAGGAATTATGTCATTGTGTGCAGTTCTTGTCACTGAGATATAGGAAAGATGCAGAAAAGATTCACAAGGATGAGACTGAGACCAGAGGGCTTGAGTTATAAAGAGAGACTGGATAGAAAGGGGCTCTTTTCCTTGGAACATTGGCCACTGAAGGATGACCCTTATATGGATATATAAAGGTATGAAGGGATTAAATTAGGTGTGATTGTTCAGTCTTTTTTCACCAGGGTAGGTAAAATTATGATGTTTAAAATTACATGCATAGAAATGTTTTTGAGCCTCACTCAAAGGGAACCACATCGGCCTCCCAAATGCTAACTACTGGGACTATCTCAGTTAGACAACTTGGTTGGCATGGATCCTCTAGCTGAAGGGCCTGAGTCTGCGCTGTATAACTCTATGAAATTGACAATTTGAAGAGGAGGTATTCAAGAAGAAAATACACATAATAATCCAACTCATAAAACCCTTATAATAGACACAAAAAACTGGGATAACTGGGTCAGGCAGCATCTCAGGAGAAAAGGAATAGGTGACGTTTTGGGTCGAGACCCTTCTTGTACTGGCAGACTCAGCTGTCTGAAGAAGGGTCTCAACTCGAAATGTCACTTACATCTTTTCTCCAGAGATGCTGTCAGACCCGCTGAATTACTCCATCTTTTTGTGCCTAGCTTCAGTTTAAACCAGCATCTGCAGTTTTTTCCCTCTCATAAAACCCTATATTATTATTCAGCTCTGACCAGTTATATACATGCGATTTCAGTCCTCCAGTTCAAAACCAAATTGGTAGTTAGAGTTCAAGATTATCTACAGATACTGTTACTTCATTGTAATACGATGATGCATGATCATTTATTGAGGACTGAGAATGCCTTTTGGTGTTGGGATCAGAACAACATGTACATGAAATTCAAAGAAACCGATATGGTCTATATAAGTGTTAAATATTCCTGTATGATGTGACTTCACCAAGTGGTATGATTGTTGATAAAACATTGTATCAGACATTGCCACTATTTGACAACCTACCATAACAGAGGATTCAATCAAATGATGGGTCATAATTAACTTAATGACTGAGAAAATGCAAGAAATTTGGTGCGTAAACATGCAAATAATTTTACCCGGGGAACAATTCCAGGGGCAAAGAGGAGGAAGTCCTTATTAAGTCCTTATCTGTTCATAATGTATGTATAGTACTAGACAGCGAGTTATGCCCCTGTCCCACTTAGGAAACCTGAACGGAAACCTCTGGAGACCTTGCGCCCCACTAAAGGTTTCCGTGAGGTTCCCGGAGGTTTTGGTCACTCTCCCTAATGGTCAAAAGTGGTTTCCGCGTAGTCAAGGCTTCTTCTATGTTCGTGCGATTATTTCAGCAAAACCAAAACCGGCCTCGATTAAAAATAGGCTGCCATTTGGTCGAAGCCAGTGGAGTGGGGTTGCTATTTACTTACAGGCAGTCAAAGGCACTCTCCTTCGCTGACCGGCCATTTTGATGGCTCATTGGAGTTTTCAGGACCTAGAAGATCCGCCGGAAGGTAAAATGCCCGCTAACTTTATTAAACTTCTTAAAACTGTCTCCACTCCCTTCTTCTCCCCCTTCTCTTCTCCCCCCCTTCTCTCTGTCCTTCTCTCCCTCCCTCCCGCGCTTTCTAAAGGACTTACCGTGCTCTGTGGCAGCCGTTTACCTTCCTCTTCATCACGCAGACAGCGCTCCTCCACGGTCTCTGGCCCCCACCTTCGCGGTGTGTGTGTGTGTGTGTGTGTGTGTGGTCGGTAGCAAAGATCCTTTTGGATCTTTGGTCAGTAGACGCGGCTCACGCTTCGGTCGAGGCTTTCCAGGCGAGTGACCAAAACCCCTGGCGACTCATGGAAACCTTGGGTGGGGCGCAAGTTCTCCAGAGGTTTCCATTCAGGTTTCCTAAGTGGGACGGGCATTAGCATCCGTGGAGCTATGGAAACATAGCAAACTTCGATGGTCAGAAATCAGAAAACGTTCTGTAATCTGATAGGATCAAATGGGACCATAGATTCAACAGAGTTCCAGGACAGTGGGTGAGCTTTGACAGGATGTAACACTACTGGTATGGTGAAAGACAAAAGTCCCAGCATGAAGTGTAGGAGCACAATGAGCAACAGGGACAAATAATCTCTTGCTTGTAGTTGCATCACAGGTACATAGACAAAACATATAAGCATAAATTATACCAAAAATATTATATTATACAGAAATTATACAAATCTGGGTGGCACAACGGCCATATATTCATGCGGTGGAGTTGCTGCCTTAGAGCCAGAGACCCCGGTTCAATCCCAACCACATACAAACTCTGTTCCTACAGCATTATGTTCTCTCCATGACCTCCTGGGTGTTCATTGCTAAACCAAGACATGATACAACCAGTCAATATACTCTCTACCAGATACCTGTACAAGTTTAAGAGAACCTTTGTCTACGTACCAAATCTCATTAATCTTCTAGGGAAGTATAGTAATTGATGGGCTTTCTTTACGTTTGCATCAATGTGCAGGGTCCAAGACAGACTTTCATGGATAAGTAATCCATCGGAATTGTTTATGAGTGGGATGGATGCTGAGAGATGTGAAGGGGAACTCAAAATGAAGTGTTTCTTGGTTTGAAAAGATGAAGTGAATATGTATTTAGTTAAATTAAACAATGAGCCATTTGTAAATGTTCAACAAGTGGCATAATTTCACACATGTAGATAGTTGATGGTTTGCATGCATTCATTACTTTATTTCTTGAAATAAAAGAAAGCAGTGTAAAGTATAGGTACATTTTTAAGAACAGAGTGCACCAGATATTATGGGTTTTGATAGATTGTTCTACCAGTTCCCTTTGTTACTCTTGACTGCCTTCAGTAAAGAATGTTTTACTGATTATTAAGTCTCTGTCATTTGTGTTAGTAAGCAGCAAACTAAAGATCCTAAAGATAGTATACTTGAAAATATGATTACTAGAAATCTGGCTGGAATGGACATTTTCAATTCAGAGAAATAAATTTATCACAGATTGGAGGTTCTTATCAATTTAGCACAGATTGGAGGGGAACCGTTATGTTTCAGCACTGTATACCTGTGCTTTGAGTTCTGCATCTGTTCATTTGCTCAGTGCATATCTTGGTTTGGGAATTACATGGCTAGTGCATATCAATATAAATGCACTCTTAAGAACAATATAGACCTGTGGCATGACAGATATATTGGATTGAATTTTCCATTTCTCTACTGTCGGTCCTATTAATTCCATGTAAAATTCTTGTTACAACAAGCAAAATAAAACAATTTCCAACAATGTTAGCTCAAAGCTGTTCCACATAAAAAAGATATTGTATAGTGAAAACTGCTACTGTTAATCTTACTTGTGGACGTCCTTTGAACCACAAGACTGGAGATGAATGTGACAACAGATACTCAAACCAGGCAGCTCACTGAGACTGTTATAATTTAATTTGCACAGTGCTTAAAGAAGAACGCATTAGTGGGAACTATCCCCAGTGCAACATAATGTAAAGATAGTGATCAGATCGTTCAGAAATCCTTTTTTGTGTGTTGCCCAGTAATGCAATATTACTAAAATATACCACAATGTCACAGAAATATCAATGTATCACAGCTACATGGCCTTGTCTTGTGGAATTACTTATTTTTCTGCTGTTCTCCACCCCAGGCGACCCAGGCTCTGACTCCTTGAACAGAAATGAGAAATTTGCAAAATAAGATGCTAGCAATATGACTGAATGACAGTAGCACTCGTGGCAAAATCAATAACCAAGATGCACATAGGCTTATTCTTGAATAATGAATGAGCATCTTGAGTGTTGCTTGATTTAAGGTCCACCTAAAGCAAGTGTTGTATTCACAGCTGTGGCCTGTGCATGTTTCTTGCAGAGAAACAATTCTTTCCCACTTGTAATGTATAGATTGCCATTCTATCTTGGTTATACTTTCAAGACAGCAACCAAGGCTCAGAAAATATAAAGTATTCAAACTCTACAAATGTTATTTTCATCACATTAACCGAAAGGATAAAGGATAGAAGCAGTTGCAGCTGCAATGCAGCTCTCAATCCTGTTCTGCCATTCAATATGATCCTACAAATCCCATGCCTCACTTTGTTACCAATTCCCTATATGACCTGATCCACTTAGTGCCCAGAATTTATCAGTCTCAGCTTTGTACATATTCAAAGTTGACCACTTTCTGCTGAGGTTGGCATTTCAAAGATTCCCAATACTCTGGATATGGAGATTTTTCATTGGTCTAAAATGGTCTGGTAGAGCTGCTGCCTCACAATGCCAGAGACCCGGGTTTGATATTGACCTCGGGTCCTGTCTAAGTGGAGTTTCCATGTTCTCCCTGTGACTAAGTTTTTCCTCTAGGTGCTCTGGTTTCCTCCCGAATCCAAATATGTGCAGGTGTGTAGGTTAATTGACCTCTGTAATTGAATTGTAGTTGCTATTGTAATATAGGAAATTTAGAAGTCGATTTAAACACAGCAAGTTTTGAAACACCAATATGACCAGATAATCTGTCAGTGGTGTTAGTTGAGGAGTAAATATTAGCTGGGAAGACTCGTATTCCTTCTTTAAAGTAATATCACTAATTAACCATTTAATTATTGAACAGATGTCAATCTCTAACAAAGTAGTACTCCTGTGTCACAACATCAGAAACCCAGTGTAGACTTGCATTTGGAGAAGTGTTAGAACTCACGGAGCCCTTTAATTAAAATGTAGCGATGCTATCGATGGAGCAACAGCTAAACATAAAAGGAAGCTGTAATGGTGATGCTCATTAATGTCTAGAATAACATACAACAAAGACATATTAACATCAGGCCTGTGTGGCAAGAGTCAATAAAAACAAGTAATCTTAGAAGTCACAAAGCATCATCCTTTTTCAGCTTTTGCTAATATGCCATGCATAACTTTAGAAACTCTGATCAGTGGGATGTGCATTTGGCTTGGCCTGGGAAAAAGAAGAAAGCAGCCTCCAGGTGGAATTCCCACATCACTTCAACTGGACACAAAGGTGTCGCCCTGCAATGAAGTCCTCTTACGTTACTTCATCTGCACATTTTCTCTGAACAGTTTGTAATACAACATTTTACAGCAGCTCTCAGCGGAGTTTTTCTTGAAGGTGTGGCCCCTTAGAGAGCACCAGTAACCTAGTTAACATTGGTTCAAATAGTTTCAACACTGTCATAGCTCAAAATAATCTTCATAAAATAGCCAGCATTGCCTATGGCCTCAGTTCATTGGTATTCCTTCTTCTAAATCTTTCCAGTTTCCACACACACCAAATGGCAAGTTTCAAGTTGTCAGGCCTAATCTCTGAGTGCATACTATTCCTCTGATCCTTGGCCAACCTTTATGTTTAACTCCATGGCTCTGTTCTCTGGCTGCTCTTCACTACAAAGTCCCCAGAACAGCTCTGGTCATCTGCTCTTCCAGGCAGATTAAATTCAGAATAAATATTTTATCACATATATAAATAATTCAAATTTGAAATATACTTAACACTAAAAATGGACAATAAAGTTAAAATATTTCTGATCCAGACGCTACTCAGATGATGTTTTATATTATTGGTCTGCCAGACCTTTCAGACCTACAAGCATTTTGCAAAAAATGTGAAAGCTCAAAAAATGTTCTCTGGAGAGTATTAAGCAAAATGTAACACCTAGCCACTGGAGAAAATATTAGCGCAGGTATCCAAAACCTTGTTCAAAGAGGCAGCATTTGAAATTGTCCCAGTGGAAGGAAGAAAGGCTTGTATTTTAGTCTGTAGCTGTGCACTTATTTTAATATCAATCCAAAATGGTTTCAGATGCTCATCCTTAGCTGTGTCTCAATAGCTCTTGTTTTGGCCACAATGGGCCGAATGGCCACCTTCGTGTTCTACATTTCACAGCTCAATGAATATCAACATGACTATGTTTTCAGAAGTCGCGTTCCAATGAGACATTCAAGCACACGCAAAAAAAATATTTTCCCTTCTTCTGTGAGCATTGGAAAGTTAGTTTCAGATTATTTTAATACTGCAAAAATATATTGATGATCTTAACTAGTCTTTCCAAGCATCAGAATTTAAACATTAAAATACAGAAGTATGCAATCATAAAACATCTTAACCTCTGATCCAATTGTGACCTATACTGGATATCTCAGTTCTGGTCATATAAATATCAAAGACCAGAATCAGAGAGGAGAGGCGACAACACATCTTCCACAATAATTATCAACAATGATGCCCCACAAAGGTCTGTTCTCAGCCCCTTCCTATACTTCCTGTACACTCACGGCTTTGTGGCCAAATTCTGCTCTGTCTATCAACAAGTTTCCAGTTAACACCAATGCGGTGGGCCTGATCTTGACAATGCCATGATTGTATCAATGTCCATGTAATTTGAGCATAGGAGCTGAACTCGTACTTGTGCATGCTCATACTCGCACATATAATTATGTAAATGAGGTCCGTGACTTTTGACCTGGAAATAAATCATTCCTGTTTTTGATCCCAACACGAGTGTGTCTGGAGCCATCTTTCGCCGTCTAATATGTGTTAGTTTTACATATATTGTAAGCAGACACATAACAAAACAATGATGGAGTACAGGAAGGAGATGGAGAGTTTAGTAACATGGTGTCAGGACAAATATCTCTCCACAATGAAGGAGCTACAATGTCAGGTAGACAAAATTGCTAGAGAAACTCAGCGGGTGCGGCAGCATTTATGGAGTGAAAGAAATAGGCAATGTTTCGGGCCGAAACCCTTCTTTAGACCCTTGCCTATTTCCTTTGCTCCATAGATGCTGTCGCACCCACTGAGTTTCTCCAGCAATTTTGTCTACCTTCGATTTTCCAGCATCTGCAGTTCCTTCTTGAGCTACAATGTCAGGAAGATAAAGGAGCTGGTTATTGAGTTCAGGAAGCAGGTACATGCCCCAATCAACATAAATGGCACAGAATTGGAAATGGTAGAAAACTTCAAGTTCCTAGGCATAAATATTACCAGCAATCTATCCTGAACCAACTACATTGAACTTACAGCCAAAAAGCAAACAAGCTCCTCTACTTTCTCAGAAGACCTTGGCATATCTCCAATCATTCTTCCCAATTTCACTATATGCACCATAGAAAGCATACCCTCAGATTGAATTACAGTTTTGTTTGCAAACAGCTCTGCCCAAAACCAGCAGAAATTACTGAAAGTTGCGGACCACTGACATTTCACCCTTCACACTTCTACTTTTCACGTTGCCTTGAGTAAGCAGCCAACATAATCAACAACCTTCTGTACCCTTTTCATTCTCTCTTCTCCCTACTCGCATTGAGAAAAGATATGAAAGATTGAAGGAAGTGCCACCAGATTGAGGAATAGCTTCTTCTTCTCTGCTATCAGACTGCCGAATGGTACTTCCATAAGCTAGGGTATCTTACTGATCTTCTGACTTCATTGTGGACATTGGACTCTTTCTCTGGAATTGTTAAGCAACGTGGCTGAAAAACAGTATGCTGCAATCTGGTATATTTCTCTTCGTTCAACCTGTTGCTCTTGTGTATGGCTTGATTGTATTCATGTACAGTATTATCTGATGTGAGTGGATGGCACAAACAAATGCTTTTCACTGTATCTTGGTATTCATGACAATAATAAACCAAACCAAACCTCTACCCATCTGCCAATGCACTTACGTGTTTGATTGTATGAGGTTTCTTTATTATCATTAATATTTCTAAGTTGAAAGGCTGCAATTAAGAGGGTCAATTTCACTAATTTTCCAGTACATCGAGTTGCTAATAATCTCAAACTGGGCTTGCTGCCATATCTTCCTGTTACACGTGCATATAATAATGAGATGAATTGGGTATTTTCTTGTTTTTAGCTTAATGAATAAAAAGGAAGCAGAGAATATGTATTATTATTGTCTCGATTACCAGGATACGGTGAAAAGCATCAGAAGTTGACTAATGTTCGAGTGACATCAAACTTTCACAAAGTTGTCTTCTGTAAGAGATCCAATGTTTTTGACAGAAAGCAGGTGGTGGGTTTTTTTTCCACAAACTGAGAATAAAGGAATTATTTCTTCATACACACTTAAATTTTGACTGTATTCCTCATTTATTTATTTTATATAATTCAGCCAATTTATGATATAAACCAAATTCCCCACCTATCAGTATGTAGGCAGAAGCAGTCACATACAGACCCTGAACTGTTCCATAGCCGCACATATCAGATGTTCTCTGTAATAAGCTTTAAGTCATGCTATTGCTGATTTAAATGTTGGTGAAAGAACATAAATCTTAGGGTCCTGAGGGATGTAAAGTAATCTGAATCAATGGTGCTACTGAAACCATGAAAATAAAACTGAAAGCCACAACATTCTATGTTAGGACTATGGATTAAACAATCCATAACTCTCAGCTATCAGTTGATATCAGCCCGTCAGCCACTGGCATCTCAGTTAGTTATAATTGCCTGATTGGTTTGGCCTAGAAATTCTGTTAGTTTGGACAGGGGGCAGATTTGATACTCCTTGGCGAGAAAATATGTCATTTTCACAAAAGTATAATTGAATAATAAAATGGATTTCGAATTGAGAATGTAGGATGGCCGATTGTTTGGTACAAATACAAAAAATGTTGACTGCTATTGTATAAATTTTAATTAGATATTGTTGCATGATTTAATTTTAAGTTCTGTTCACATCTCCAAACAAATATTAGAGATGCATCTGCTAGCAAAACATACAAGAGGGCAGCACGATGGCATAGCAGTAGAGCTACTGCCTTACAGTGCCAGAGACTTGGGTTTGATCCTGACTACGGGTGTTTACAGTGGCTTGCAAAAGTTTTCATACCCCTTGAACTTTTCCACATTTTGTCACGTTACAACCACAAACGTAAATGTATTTTATTGAGATTTTATGTGATAGACCAACACAAAGTGGTGCATAGTTGTGAAATGGAAGGAAAATGATACATGGTTTTCAAAATTTTTATTAAATAAAAAACTGAAAAGTGTGGCGTGCAAAAGTATTCAGCCCCCCTGAGAAAACTTTGTAGAACCACCTTTCGCTGCAATTACAGTTGCAAGTCTTTTGGTGTACGTCTCTACCAGCTTTACACATCTAGAGACTGAAATTTTTGCCCATTCTTCGTTGCAAAATAGCTCAAGCTCAGTCAGATTGGATGGAGAGCTTCTGTGAACAGCAATTTTCAAGTCTTGCCAGAGATTCTCAATTGGATTTAGGTCTGGACTTTGACTGGGCCATTCTAACACATGAATATGCTTTGATCTAAACCATTCCATTGTAGCTATGGCTGTATGTTTAGGGCCGTTGTACTGCTGAAAGGTGAACCTCCGCCCCAGTCTCAAGTCTTTTGCAGACTCTAACAGGTTTTCTTCCAAGATTGCCCTGTATTTGGCTCCATCCATCTTCCCATCAACTCTGACCAGCTTCCCTGTCCCTTCAGAAGAAAGGCATCCCCACAGCATGATGCTGCCACCACCATGTTTCACAGTGGGGATGGTGTGTTCAGGGTGATGTGCAGTGTTAGTTTTCCACCACACATAGCGTTTTGCATTTAGGCCAAAAACTTCAATTTTTGTCTCATCTGACCAGAGCACCTTCCTCCACATGTTTGCTGTGTCCCCCACATGGCTTGTGGCAAACTGCAAACGGGACTTCTTATGGCTTTTTTTCAACAATGGCTTTCTTCTTACCACTCTTCCATAAAGGCACGATTTGTGGAGTGCACGACTAATAGTTGTCCTGTGGACAGATTCTCCCACCTGAGCTGTGGATCTCTGCAGCTCCTCCAGAGTTACCATGAGCCTCTTGGCTACTTCTCTGATCAATGCTCTCCTTGCCTGGCCTGTCAGCTTAGGTGGACGGCCATGTCTTGGTAGGTTTGCAGTTGTGCCATAATCTTTCCATTTTTGGATGATGGATTGAACAGTGCTCCGTGAGATGTTCAAAGCTTGGGATATTTTTTTTATAACCTAACCCTTCTTTAAACTTCTCCACAACTTTATGCCTGACCTGTCTGGTGTGTTCCTTGGGCTTCATGATGCTGTTTGTTCACTAATGTTCTTTAACAAACCTCTGAAGTCTTCACAGAACAGCTGTATTTATACTGAGATTAGACTACACACAAGTGGACTATATTTACTAATTAGGTGACTTCTGAAGGCAATTGGTTGCACTGGATTTTATTTAGGGGTATCAGAGTAAAGGGGCTGAATACTTTTGCACGCCACACTTTTCAGTTTTTTATTTGTAAAAGATTTTGAAAACCATGTATCATTTTCCTTCCACCTCACAATTATGCGCCACTTTGTGTTGGTCTATCGCATAAAATCCCAATAAAATACATTTACGTTTGTGGTTGTAATGTGACAACATTTGGAAAAGTTCAAGGGGTATGAATACTTTTGCAAGCGACTGTATCTGTCCGTAGTACGTTCTCCCCGTGACCCATGTGGGTTTTCTCCGAGATCTTTGCTTTCCTCCCACACTGCAAAGATGTAGAGGTTTGTAGGTTAATTAGTTTGGTATAAATGTAAATTGTCCCTAGGGTGTGTAGGATAGTGTTAATGCGCAGGGATCGCTGGTCAGTGCGGAATCGGTGGCCAAAGGGCCTGTTTCTGTGCTGTATCTCTAAACTAAACCAAACTAAATTAAGTAACTTAAAAACAGTACAAGTCGGCAGGATGACCTACGGACCTAGATCAGCAGCTTTATGGAAGTACTTACCAGTATTTCAAATTCCATCTGTATCGCTGCCAATGGTCAATTATTCCTGATGGAATTTGTTCTCATCCTTGCCCTTTCACTGCCTTGATACCTGCTTTCTATTCCTCTGAACTGATTTAAAAAAATTGAAACTGGATATAACGTACCAGCACTGTCCAATTGAAGGTACTGTTGCCTAGAGATCTGTTTTTGGTTGGGTTTCCTAAATTGGCACAATTGGCAACAGAAAAATAGGTGCAGGAGTAGGCCATTTGGCTCTTCGAGCCCGCCATGATCATGGCTGATCATCTAAAATCATTACCCTGTTTCTGCTTTTTCCCCATATCCCTTGATTCCTTTAGCCCTAGAGCTAGCTCTCTTGAAAACCTAACTCTCTCTTGAAAACATCCAGTGAATTGGCCTCCACTGCCTTCTGTGGCAGAGAATTCCACAGATTCACAACTCTCTGGGTGAAGAAGTGTTTCCTCATCTCAGTTCTAAATGGCCTACCCCTTATTCTTAAACTGTGACCCCTGGTTCAGGAGTCCCCCTACATTGGGACCATTTTTCCTGCAGCTAGCCTGTCCAATCTCTTAAGATCTTTGTTTCCATAAGATCCCCTCTCATCCTTCCAAATTCCAGTGAATGGAATAAATAATACTTGTGCATGCATTTAAAAAGGCAAATACAGTACTCCCACCCTCGTGTTTCACAGTATCATGGCTGTGTTTCTTTATTAATTTTCTCTTGCATCTTTACATGCTGTTGCAAACCTTTTTTTATTTTATCGACCATGCTTGCTCAAAGAAACCGTTATCCTTGGGCACATCGATACAACCTGTCAGCTGCACCAAGGAACATGTTTATGTTGTTTCTGCATTGAAACTTCTTTTGCTTCTAATTTCAAAATGGGAATGCAGTTGTCAAATTTGATTATGATACAATCTTCTAATTTCTTAAAATTGCAATGGATAACCATGCACTGAAGCGATGAAACCCAAGTGTGGTCTGACAGTACCCCAATAGGAAACTTTGCTGTGTGACTCAAGAACATTTCAAGAAGGAAAGATGGAAATGAAAGATGTCACAGGCAGAGCTGATAGGAAGGCAGATCATGTTGTTCCTCAGGCAAAATCACTTCAACTTCTGAACACTTAATGTGGTAGGTAATTATTTCACTTACAATGTTTACTTGATAAAAAATGAGTGTTTTCAAGCATGAAAAAGAATGGAAGACAACATGAGATAAATGTTCTTGTACAGATCCATTGTAATTTGTTGAGAAGACATCCTTGCAGAACAAAAGATTGATGAGCAGAAGGGCTCAGGCAGTTAAAGAAATATGCCCTCTAACCACTTACAATGTTTGAAAAGATAGGATGGTGCCAGAATGAGGAAAGCAGCAGACAAACAGGAGGAGGCTAATATTTAGACATTAGACTTTAGAATTACAGCATGGAAACAGGCCCTTCGGCCAACCGAGTCTGCGCTAATCAGTGATCACCCTGTACCCGAGCGCTATCCGACATACAAGCGGCAATTTACATTTAACAGAAGACAATTAACCTACTACCTTGTACATCTTTAGAGAGTGAGAGGAAACCGAAGCACCCGGAGAAAACCCGTGTGGTCACTGGGAGAACGTGCAAACTTCATACAGACAGCATCTGTAGACAGGATCTCTGGGTGCTGTCAGATAGCAATTCTACCACTGTGCTGCCCTAAATATGTTAGGACAATAATCTGGAGAACAAGTAGGTGATAACTTATGGCACGAAAAGGCGTAGATGGGAGACAGTGATCATGGAACAGTATGTGTGCTCAGTGAGAGGATATAGGCAAGGGCACTCCAAACAGAATCATAGCCTATTGGTGACAGCATTTTTGGTGGGGGGAGGGGGGGGGGGGGGGCAGCCGGAGAAAGCTGCCGACAAAGTATATCGTGAGTGACATATGACCTGGACATGCGCAGTTGGAATACCGAATCGTTGATATAGAGTGCCATAAAGTGCATCTAAATGTTGCAGACATAAGAGTGGTGTCTCCACATAATAAACCTCCTTAAAAAATAGCAGTTTAGGATTGCATACCCAGAGTTTCTAATGGACTTGACAGCAAATAAACAATTTATTCTTGGAATAAGGCTTTCCTTGATTGCAACAAACTCGTGAAAGCAAGAGGAGACATTCCAGGGTGTTTATTGCATTAGTATTGAATAATTCAAGTGAAAAGGAGCTACAATAAATATGTTTATTTTGTTGGTCCAAGGTGTTAATCATGTTTAGAAAACTCCTATCATGGTAGTAAGTTAATAAGCTAATGGCACACCTATTGAATGCACATGATGATAATTACAGCAATAGACTTGTGCACCTTATTCACTGCTTCGTAATTGTTTTAAAATACCAACTGAAAAGGTTGTGTGAAACTCATACAGCAATAAAGCAGAGGATATTTGTGGAACGCATCAAATAATAAAATAACATTGGAATACAGAATGTGGTTGCCAAGTTGTGGAAGTATGGAGGACTGAAGAAGGTGCAGGCAAGGATAATGGTAGAATGTGTTTATATTTATTTGGAAAGAGATCTGACAGGGATCTAATATTAAAACAACAAAATATTTCAACAGTGTAGGAAGGAACTGCTGATACTGGTTTATACTGAAGATAGAGATAAAATGCTGGACAAACATAAGCAGTAACAAAGAGGGAAAAAAGGGGAGAGATAGAGGAGATGGGGTAGAAATAGAGAGAGGGCAAACGGAGAGAGGGGAGAAGAAAGAAGGGGGGACGACGAGAAATAAAGAAGCTAAGGGAAAAGCAGGTAAGGGAGAGGGAATGGATAAGGGAAGAATGAGGTTAAGGAAGAGAAAGAGGAGGTAGACAAAAGTGCTGGAGAAACTCAGCGGGTGAGGCAGCATCTATGCAGCAAAGGAAATAGGCAACGTTTTGGGCCAAAACCCTTCTTCATGTAGGGTGTGGGGGGGGGGAAGAAGAATGGAGAAAGGAAGAGGAGGAGCCAGAGGGCTGAGAGAGAGCTGAGAAGGGAAGGAGACAGCAAGGGCTACCGAAAATTGGAGGTCAATGTTCATGCCGCTAGGGTGCAAACTGCCCAATTTCCGGTGGTCCTCACTCTGGCCATGGAGGAGGCCCAGAACAGAAAGGTCGGATTTGGAATGGGAGGGGGAGTTGAAGTGCTGAGCCACAGGGAGATCAGGTTGGTTAATGCGGACCGAGCGGAGGGGTTCGGCAAAACTATCGTCAAGCCTACGCTTGGTCTCACCGATGTCTACCTTCGATTTTTCAGCATCTGCAATTCCTTCTTAAAGAGAAAGAGGAGATAAGGAGGGAGAGAGAGTGGAGGAAAGGGAAATAATGAACACAGTGAGAGATAGAAAGGAGATAATGAGTGAGAGATTGGGGAAGGGAGCGAATGAGAGAGGAGCGAGAAATATATATATATTTATATATCACTGTCATACAAAATAAATTTGGGACCTCATCATATAAACCAACATTTACAAAATTAAAAAACTGTGGTCATCCTATCAAGGAGATATGTTTGAAGATCCAAACTTATTTTAAATTACACAGGACTGAAAACAAAGACAGGAGATTGACTGTGACCAAATAAAAACTTAAAGTAATGAATTAAATAAGTTTGTGAAATGCAACCACATTCTCTCTTGTTTTGTAAAATACCAAATTTCACTCTCCCGAAGTGCCTATTACAAAATTAATTAAATCCTGGTCATTCTTAAATGTTCTTTTTCATTAGTTGCTTTGTCTATGGACTACCCAGTGAAAATCCAAGTGTGTAGGAAGGAACTGTAGATGCCAGTTTACACCACAGATGGACCCAAAATGCTGGAATAACTCAGCGGAACAGGCTGCATCTCTGGATAGAAGGAATAGGTGATGTTTTGGGTCAAAACCCTTCTTTAGACTGATAGTCAGGGAAGATGGAGATACAGAGATAAGGAAGTGTAAGGTGTGAGAACGAGATATCATAGGGGATGACGTTCAAGGAAAATGTTGAATAGATCGTTATTAGTTGGGTAATGGTGACAATGAAGCATGCAGAGACAAGATTAACCAACTGCCTGTTTAAGCCTTTCTCCAGCGAGGACGTGGGGTGGATGGCTTCATGGAATGGAATTGTGGCGGAATTGTGATGTTAAGTAATCTTGCCAGTTTAGTTTAGAGAGACAATGTGGAAACAGGCCCTTCAGCCCACCGAGTCTGTACTGACCAACAATCCCCACACATTAACACTATCCTACACACACTTGGACAATTTTATATTTACACCAAGCCAATTAACCTACAAACCTTTATGTCTTTGAAGTGTGGGGGGAAACCGAAGATCTCGGAGAAAAGCCCACATGGTCACAGAGAGAACGTACAAACTCTGTACAGGCAGCACCTGTAGTTGGTATTGAACCTGCGTCTCTGGTGCTGCAATCACTGCAAGGCAGCACTTCTACTGCTGTGCAGCTTTAGGTGATAGAAAACAAGTTTATTTGTTTTACTTTTATTATCAAGGAAATCTATCTGATCAGTGGCTCACTTGGCAGCATAACCTTCCCTTTATGACAAAGGTTTGAGTTTAATTTCCACTTTAGGGACTGCAACACAAAACATCTTGGCAGTCCCGGAGCAGTGTTACCCATTGCAGGTGAAATCCTTTGAATGAGATTTAACCCAAACCCCTTTCTGTTCACTTGGATAGATACTAAAGATGCCATGATGTTTGTTTGGGAAAGACCGACAGAGTTATCCCTGGTATCTCAACTAATATGTAGCCCACAGACAGAGGCCAAAACATTGTGTGTGATCTTGCTTTACATTAAAGATCTAACTTCAAAAAGTCTGAAGAAAGGACTTGACCTGAAACATCACCCATTCCTTGTCCCCAGAGATGTTGCCTGTCCCGCTGAGTTACTCCAGCTTTTTGTGTCTATCTTCAAAAATACTTGTGTGATGTCATTAAACGATTTATATAATTGCGTGACTTCCTTTTCTCAAAAAAATAAATAAACATGAAAAATAGGATGCAGTCTTTCAAATTGTTATCACCTATTCACATCACTGCATTGAACCATTTCATTGAGTTTTGTAATCTTCATATTCACGATCTGGAGATCATCCACAGATCATCCACAGATTTCAACCATTAAGAGACAAAACTCTTTTGTTTCTGTTTCAAAACAGGTTTTACCCAATGAAGACTGTTTTGCTCCAAACCGTTTGTACAATTTTGTTTATTTCAGTTTTTGCATTGAGAATGCACATTTGATGCTAATAGATTACAACACAAAAGAAGTGTTTGGAAATGACTTTGACCCAGGGTTAAATGGTACTTGTTTGCTTGCCATTTTAATTGACTTATTGACCCATGAAAATAAAGTTTACCTATTTGATACAAATTGCATTGATACTTCATTGGCAGGTCAACTTGTGCTGAATTAACTCATTATACAGCTTCATTTTAACAGAAATGTCAACTCTGTGAACTCAAATTAATCAAATTTATGCATTTAGAATATTTCAAATAAAATCTGCAGTGGTCAGTGCTTAATTATAAGCCAATACATACAGTTTGTATAATTTAATTCTGGACCAAATAAAGGGCCTGTCCCACTTGTCAAGTTTGCAGCACTCGCTGAAAAACGGGGAACTGGAATGGCGAGTGTCAGAGTGGAAAACACACACACACACATGAAAACACACACACACACAAAAACACACACACAAAAACACACACACAAAAAACACACACAAAAACACACACACAAAAACACACACACAAAAACACACACACAAAAACACACAGAGCAAAGGCCAGGGAAAGCGGGGAAGCGATGTCTGAAATTCACACGGTGCAAAGCAAAGATACTAGAGGAGCTCCCCTAGTATATTTGGTGCAAAGCCAAGGTGATACACACACATACCACGATGAACAGGAAGGTTAAAACTGCTAGCACAGCGTACGGTAAGTCCTTTAAAAGAGGGGGGGAGGGTAAAAGGGGGGAGAAGTGAGTGAAAAAGGCGGGGGAGGGGGGGGGGGGAGAGAAGGAGTGGAGACACTTTTAAGAAGCCAGACAACTTTTAATAAGCCAGAAATACACAGCTGTGAAGTTCGGCGGGCATTTAACATTACCGGTCGGTTATTCTTGGTTCTGAAAACTTGTGCTTACGTTTTTTTTCCCCCCAATGAGTCAATGAAAATGCCCGGTCAGCAAAGGTGATTATCTAAAACTACCTACAACTACCTATTACTACATAAACACACAACCATAGTGAGGCCGCGACTAGTTCCCAGAATGCGAGAACTCCTCGTGACCATGAAGGAGACTCACCAGAGACCACCGGCAAACATGTGGCGACCATGTGGCGATCATGAGGTGAATGTAGTGGCCATTTGGCCCGTTTTGCATGACATTAATGATGGATGTGCCTTTACATTTTAGACTGCCCGTTATATTGTGGGTGGGTGTTTTTGGCTGTGTTTTGAGCTTAGACACTTGCGCAGAAGTTTAGTTTTTAGATTAGTTTGGAGAGAAGATGGGGAAGGTTAACCCTTCTACCATGCGGCCCACATGCCAGATCATGCCAGTGTTACGGAGACACGAGGATGTTTTCTAATGTCTAAAGTAATAAGCTGAAGTTCGAAGAAGATTGTAGTAACGAGTCAGAAGACATTTTGATGTATCTCACTGTTTTAGAAACATAGAAACATACAAAATAGGTGCAGGAAGAGAGCCATTTGACCCTTCGAGCCAACACCGACAATCATTTTCTATCAACAATAAAGCATTTATTCATCATGAGAAGAAGCTCTCAAGGTCTCTGTGAGTGAGATCACATGCGTTTAGAAGACACCCCCTTCAACCATTCTCATCCAAATAGCGGCTAGGGTGCTAATTACTGGAAAGATATGAAAATCTGCCGCTACAGCGATCGCAGAGTCTACTGCACGTGCCTAAAAAGTCGCCTAAGTGGGACAGGCCCTTAAGTGTCTCGACTTAGATACAAATCAGAGGTTGTTAAAATTCATTAGATTTTTTTTTTAAACATTCTTGAAAAGAGTTATAATAAACAAAGCTGTATTTTTATAAATATTCTGGCTGAGGGCAGGATTCTTAAACTCATAATATCCATGAATGGTTGAATTTAAATTATTATATTGTTATGTCCCAATATAATAACTTTCCTGTGATTTTCATAAATTCCCTTACACAATTATATTTCTCTTCTCTTCCATGGTAACATGGTGCTTTCTGAAGATTGACCTACAAGTCTGTGTAAATGGCAGTCATTACTCTTGAATTTCTTGAGGCTTGCAATGCATCACCATTTTATAAGTAGAAGTTGTGGGAGTGGACCAATTCCTCATTCATTCAACATCAATATCTTGTTTCCCCCCCCCAGATATCATATTCCTTGATGATATCAGAGTTTGAAATCCTCAGCCAAGAATCGACCTGCACCACAAGGGCTCCAAGGCAGGTATATCTTTC
Source organism: Leucoraja erinaceus (assembly GCF_028641065.1). Classification (NCBI taxonomy): domain Eukaryota; kingdom Metazoa; phylum Chordata; class Chondrichthyes; order Rajiformes; family Rajidae; genus Leucoraja; species Leucoraja erinaceus. The sequence goes on along the minus strand of NC_073379.1, from coordinate 33,003,447 downwards.
TTTAAGTATGGAAACCAACACTGCTAACATTATCCTCAAGTTTAATTTCACAAAAGATCTGAGAAATCTCATTAAATCCGAATTGTTCTATATTCCCTTGTATTTAGAAACAATATTCAATATCCTGACATTCATAACACACCTCTCTATCATCTACAAAGTACAATTCAAGTTCAAGTGAGTTTATTGTCATGTGTCCCTGATAGGACAATGACATTCTTGGTTTGCTTCAGCACAACATAGTAGGCATTGTCTACAAAACTGATCAGTGTGTACATATACCACTATATAGATATATACACACACATGAATAAATATACTGATGAAGTGCAAATAACAGATAATGGGTTATTAATGTTCATAGTTTTGTCCAGGTTTAATAACCTGATGGCTGTGGGGAAGTAGCTATTCCTGAACCTGATCGTTACAGTCTTCAGGCTCCTGTACCTTCTACCTGATAATGTTAGCTGTGTGGCCAGGATGTTGTGGGTCTTTGATGATACTGCCAGCCTTTTTGAGGCAGCGACTGCGATAAATCCCCTCAATGGAAGGGAGGTCAGAGCCAATGATGGACTTGGCAGTGTTTACTACTCCTTGTAGTCTTTTCCTCTCCAGGGCACTCAAATTGCCGAACCAAGCCACGATGCAACCGGTCAGCATGTTCTCTACTATGCACCTGTAGAAGTTAGAGAGAGTTCTCCTGGACAAACCGACTCTCCGTAATCTTCTCAGGAAGTAGAGGTGCTGATGTGCTTTCTTAATACAGGTGCACAACCTTTTATCCGAAGTTCCAAATAACAAAAAGCTCTGAATAGCGGACATTTTCTCGGTCCTTGAAAAAAGGTCCTTGAAGACGTTCACCGAGGGCGGCCCGCAGAGGTGACAGCGGAACCTCCGGTCGGTCCTCGAAGAAAGCGGAACTAAATCCCCATTCATAAAAGAGAAAGTGAGGGTATATTGCGCGGGAGGGTTAATAATTGACAATCTGCTGCTGCCTGCCCGCTGATTTAAAAAAGTTCCCACGGTAGACTCACGATACACAGTGTATCGTGAGTCTTGCGTGGGAACTTTTTAACTCAGCGGGCAGGTAGCAGCAGATTATCGCTCCCTTCAGTTTCACCCCACCTACACCCCTCTGCTTCCCGGCCATGTGTGTGACCCCTTCCCTCCCCTCTCCAGCTCCCCGCCCATTGCACCGGCGCGGGGGGTTTGCACTGTCTTCACGTCGGAGCCAGTGCCAGTCACCGGAGACGTCAGGACCAATGGGACACCGGCCCCCAGGCCCACTGCAAGCACGGAGATCCCAGAGACCCACAGCCAGCAGCAGCCCAGCCCCGCTCCAACTCCAGAGGAACACGCTCTCCGTAGGGACAGAAACTGATGGTGTGCAAAGTGCGTCTTGGTCTTGGGGTTGCGGATGAGGGGGCGCAGCTCGGGCTGTGACGTCTCCGGCCACCCTCCTGCACAAGAGCTGAGACTGGGACTGTGGGGATGTCTGCAGTTGCAGAGGGAGGGGGCAAGGGCGGTACAGTTCCCAGTCTCAGCTCCATTCTAGGGGGTGACCGGAGACGTCAGGACCAACGGGACACCGACTGCAAGCACGGAGATCCAAGAGACTCACAGCCAGCAGCAACTCTAGCCCAGCCCCGCTCCAACTCCAGAGGAACCCGGGTTGCGGATGAGGGGGCGCAGCTCGGGCTGTGGGCGAACTGCCACTTTTCGCTGTAGCAGCGCATCGGGGAGCGGGTTCTTGTTGGTCCTGACGTCTCCGGCCATCCCCCTGGACAGGAGCTGAGAAACGTCAGGATCACCAGAAGCCGCTCCCCGATGGACCGCTACAGCGACAAGTGGCAGTTCGCCCACAGCCCGCGCTGCGCCCCCTCATCGGGACACCGACCCCCAGGCCCACTGCAAGCACGGAGATCCCAGAGACTCACAGCCAGCAACAACTCTAGCCCAGCCCCGCTCCAACTCCAGAGGAAACCAGGTTGTGGATGAGGGGGCGCAGCTCGGGCTGTGGGCGAACTGCCACTTGTCGCCGTAGCGGCCCATCGGGGAGTGGATTCCTCTGGAGTTGGAGGGACAGGAAGACACAGCGGCTATTGAGAATGGTGGGCAATCACTTCCAAAGTTCTGCCCAACCAGTCAGTACACCTCTCCTACACTTGTCTCCCGCACTAAGATCATCTCGCAGAGAATGATCCCAGCCTAACCCTCCCTATTCTCTCCTATTCTGCAAGAAAAAACTACATTGAAGACTCAAACTCGCGATTGAGTAACTGCCGGGATCGAGGCGCAAACTCGCGACCTTGCGGATATGAGCCGAGCACTCTACCACTACGCTAAAAATCTTCCATTCCGAAAGCCGAAAAATTCTGAATTACGAAAAGTGTCTTGTCCCAAGGCTTTCGGATAAAAGGTTGTGCACCTGTAGTAGCATCAGTGTTCTCGGACCAGGAAAGATCTTCAGAGATGTACACGCCCAGGAATTTAAAGCTCTTGGCCCTTTCAACCATCGATCCGTTACTATAAATGGGACTGTAGGTCCCCATCCTACTCCTTCCACAGTCCACAATCAGTTCCTTGGTTTTGCTGGTGCTGAGGGCCAGGTTATTTGCTGGCACCATATAGACAGTTAATCGATTTCTCTTCTATACTCCGACTCATCCCCATCAGTGATACGTCTCACAACAGTGGTGTCATCAGCGAACTTGATGATGGAGGTCGCATTGTGACTGGCTACGCAGTCATGAGTATAGAGTACAGCAGGTGGCTGAGCACGCAGCCTTGAGGTGCTCCTGTGCTGATTCTTATCAAGGCCGACACATTTCCACCAATACAAACAGACTGTGGTCTGTGGATGAGGAAGTCGAGGATCCAGTTGCAGAGGGATGTTCAGAGACCCAGTTCTTCGAGTTTGGTAACCAGCTTGATGGGGATGATTGTATTAAATGCCAAGCTGTAATCAATGAATAACAGCCTGCCATATGAGTTTTTGTTGTCCAAGTGGTCTAGAGCGGAGTGGAGGGCCAGCGAGATCGCATCCACCGTTGATCTGTTGTGGCGGTAAGCGAACTGCAGTAGGTCCAGGTTTTTGTCGAGGTAGGAGTTGACTTGCGCCATGATCAACCTCTCAAAGCACTTCATCACCACAGGCATTAGTGCCACAGGTCGATAGTCATTGAGGCACGTCACCTTACTCTTCTTGGGCACTGGTATAATTGATGCCCTTTTGAAGCAGGTGGGAACCTCAGACCTCAGAAGTGAGAGGTTGAAAATGTCCGTAAAAACTCCAGCCAGTTGGTCCACACAGGTTTTGTCGCCCCCCTCCTGTCCCTTTCCCAGATGCCAGTGTACAGTCCATATGGTGGATGGAGAACCCTTCAGGCTGGACCGCTGAGTTTGGGGAGCTGGGGGTGAACCATGTCTCTGTAAAACAGAACACAGAGCATTCCCTCAGCTCCCTTTGATAAAGCAGTCTTGCCCTTAAGTCCTCCACTTTATTTTCAAGGGACTGTATGTTGGCCAGTAGGGAGAGGGGGCCGAAGTCCTCTGCCCTTCAGTCTGACCTGAAGTCCTGCCCAAGGGCCACGTTTCCGGACACAATGGAGACTTCCCCCCTTTGTTTCCAGGTACTTTGTTTACTGTACCTGATGTTTCTGCGGACCTGCGCTGGAACGGGAATTTCTTCACAGAGGCAGCAGCTCCAGCTCCGTAACGAATGGGGGTTCCTTCATAGTCGGCAGCTCCAGCTTCATTGTTCCAGAGAGATCCAGCCTGTCAGCTCTGGAAGTCATCCCGGGGTTTCCAGGTACCTGGGTTCCTCAGTCGGGTCGGGATATTTACAACGAGCGTGGGAAAATTGCGGGAGATCGCAAAATTGCGAGGGCCTTGAGGTGCTCAAGCAGCTTGTCTGAAACGGCACCGATTTCTGCCGTTTTCCTGATCCAGGTGAGTTGATTGAAGTTGTATCTAAGCCTCTTAGGTTCTGGTGCTCCGCAAAAGTCGCCGCAGGCATGCGCCATCGCTAGAATGGAATGCTCTCTACTATCCTGGAAGAGTGAAGCTCAAAAGACACTCACCGTCCTGACACATGGCTCGATAATTCCAGATTTGTCAGGCTCAAGAAACAGCATCTACCCCACTGACTGCTCTCCAAAAGAGCAGCATAGATGAATATTGTAATTCCGCATTCTATTATATATATCAAACTTGCTAAATAAAAGTTGCTTGGCGATTTTACAATGTAACACTGGTAGACAGAGCAAAGGGACATTATAATTCTGACTATGGATCTTTTAGTCAGAGGGTGGTGAATCTGTGGAATTATTTGCCACAGAAGGCTGTGGAGGCCAAGTCAATGGATATTTTTAATGCAGAGATAGATAGATTCTTGATTAGTACGGGTGTCAGTGGTTATTGGAAGACAGGAGAATGGGATTAGGAGGGAGAGATATATCAGCCATGATTGAATGGCGGAGTAGAATTCATGGGTCAAATGGCCCAATTCAGGTCCTAACACTTATGACCTTCTGAGATCATCAATTTGAAGCATTACCTCTATCTCTGCAGATGATGCCTGAACTACTTAGCATTTCAAGTGTTTTCTGTTTATACCTCAGATTTGCAGCATCTACAGTTTTTTAAAACTTTTAGAGATATCAGAAAACAGCTTGTTTCAAAGGCAACGTCACCACTGGGTATCTTTACGACTGTTCCTGTGTCAGTTCTTAATTCTCTTTCGGCTGATTGAAGCAGAGTGAATATTTCTGAAGGTCGTTGTGACACAATACACACATTATTTCTCATGCTGCTTTATACAGACAAAAACTAAATTATGTCAATCCCAGAATTTTCACTTGTTTCACCTGCTGTGAGCATTGATTCTAAGGTGGGATTTGGATGCCAGCTAGGTTAAATTGAAGCATTTTCGACATCCGCAGTTCCGTAGTTTCACAAGGTAAAGATACTGGACTAAGTCATCAGCCCTCGAACATATTCCTCCTCCCAATCAGATGGCAGCTAATGGAGTTACATGTACCATTTCTTTAATTTTCATTCAGAATCTTCTCCAGTTTTTGTTTTTATCTTTCAGCAATTTACAGCTGGCAATGACCGTATAGGAACATAACATTCACAATGCTTCTTCTGCAAAAAGAACCAATATAACAAGGGACATTTTAATTATAATTTTCCTAATTGTGCCATGATTTCATAAGTAAAATGGCCATGCAGTGAATATCAAAATCTATAATACTTTTGTTCTCATGTTTCCTCAGGTAATACATCTTACCTTGTTCCCACACCTGGCTATTGGTTCTACAGTTTCCAATTTTGCTACCATCCCATTCCCATGGCAAGCATTTAGCAGTCATCCATACTTACTCCATTTACCAGCACTTGGCTCATACATTTCTATGCCCTCATCGTCTACAGGGGCTCATCTGGATATTTAAAACAATTGTTAGCGATTACCTGCCTCAATCACCCATTCTGGCAGTGTGGTTTAAATTCCAGTCACCCTTTGGGTGAAAAAAAATGTGGCATTTGTAAACTGGCCTTACCAGTTTCATCCCATAACCAAAATGCTCCTTCATTGACAACATCCTTGGGAATCTATTCTGCAATCAGGTCTTCTTACAGTGCACTGACCAGAAATGGAGACAATACTCCAGCTGTGGCCTAACCATTGTTTTATATAGTTGTGCCATGACTGCTCTGCTCCTTTCTATTTTAATTTTGATGCTCAAACTAATGAAGAAAGTATCTTGTGTACCTTCTTCACAATCTTATTTACCTCTGCCGACAACTTGGATTTGTAACAAATTGTTGTTCCTCTATAGTCCAAAAGGCCTTACCATTCATTGTGTATGTTCTGGCTGTATTAGTACTCCCAAACTGCAGCAGTTACATGATCAGATTTACATTCTATCTGCTGTCGCTCTACCCTCTTTATCATCTCAACAATATCATCCTCCATACTAAGAAACCCACCTCACTATCAATACCATTTTCATGTTATCCACAAATCTACTAATCATACCTCCTACATTTATCTATATTAAGTACATAAGAAGCAGTAATGTCCCGACTACTAATCCCTGTGCAACACCACTGCATACAGTCTTCCACTGATAGAAACAATGTTCTACAACCACTCTCCTCCTATTACCAAGCCAATCATCCATGGGTCATATATGGGCTCCCCTGTGGGACCCCGTCACAAACTTTACTAAACTTCATGCAGACTATATCACCTGCATTTTCCTCATCTTCTGGAACAGTCTCCCACGTGGGAATCTGTCAAAAGCTTTCCTGTAGTTCTTGGAGACATGTCAATTATACTTTCCTCATCAATACACGTTGTTACCACTACAACTGCTGAAATGAATTTCATGTACGATCATCTGACAATTAATGGCCTCATCACGATTCCAAGTACTTCAGTGGTGCTACAACCTGTTTGAATTAATATCTTTTTTTCAGGGATCAAGCAGTTCCCAAAGTTCCTTAACCATTTATTCCCATTGAATCACACAAGATGAACAGCAGAAAATTATGACATTGCTACATTTAAATCCTCTGCAGTAGTACATTCCTCATCCATACCAGAATCTGCAGAAAGCTGCAATTTCTGATTGCAACTGATTCTTCTATATTGATGGCCTCTAGAAAAGCCTTTGTTCACTCAGTGTCAAGACCTTGCAAAGGAGAGAGGAAGAAAAGGAGAAAGACTGAGTAGGAAAAGGAGAAGAAAACTTGTGTAGTTATCTCCCCTTTTCTGGTCAGGTTGCCAAAAGATGTTTGTGAGAATGAAGTGCAGCCATGATTATCTTGCAGGGAACACAGAATCCAATCTGTGCACGGCAGATTCCCAAAACTGTACAGTGATACTCATCAGATAATCTGTTGTGAAATGGTGGTTGGAAGGATATTTTCCACACTCGTTGACAACGGTTCCCCAAGATATTTTATAGCCAACAGAATGTTGATGGAGCAATGGTATAACATCTGAATTGATATAAATAATTTCAATACATGGATATCATTTACCTACATATAATATTTATGTTACACCACCACAAAACGATTATTGTTTATGTTACACCAGCACAAAGCGATTATGCTGGTGTATATAAGAAACAGTCCATTTTTCTAATGTTTAATAGTTTTACAATCAATACCATCAATATCTGGGGATTGATCATTGACCATTAGCTTAACTGTCTACATAGATACTGAGGTAGAAAAGTACCGAGGTCAAGAATCCTGTAACTAGTGACACACTTCTTGGCACCCACAGCCCTGTAACCATCTCCATAGTATTACTCAGGTCTGTGACAGAATATTATCCACTTGTAAGAGTGAATGCAACTCCAATAACATTCTTAGAAGGTTAAAAACATTCCACTAGTTTGGCAATCAATCCATTAATATATCTAAAAGCAAAATAATACTGATCTTGGATATCTGATTTAAAATAGAATACTTGGGAACAAACTACAGATCATGCTGTGGGCGTTGAAAGAGAAGCACTTAATGTCACTGATATTTCATTGGCCATATTAACCGTTTATCATTCCGGCACTGATTGGCCACAGATATATATAATCTACAAAATGTACTGTAGCAATTTGAAAAGGTCTCTTCCCACCTCCCAAACTCAGACCCCTCTATCACTTGGAAGATTACGGCCATCAGGATCTTGAGAGGATTACTTCCTTCAAGGTCACTCTGTCACATATTGCATTGACTTGCAAATTAACCTCTCAATCACTGTTAGATTGGAGATCTGGTGCTCTCCAGTTCAGTTTAGTTTAGGTTATTATTTCACATATAACCAGATAAAGTGAAAAGCTTTGCTTCGAGTGCTATCCAACAACATTAGCATATGAGGAGCATTTAACAGCACTGGGCCTCTACTCGCTGGAGTTTAGAAGGTTGAGTGGGGACCTCATTAAAACTTACAGAATAATTAAAGGCATAGATAGAGTGGATGTGGAAAGGATTTTTCCACTGGTGGGAGAGTCTAAGACCAGAGGTCATAGCCTCAAAATTAAAGGGAGCTCTTTCAGAAAGGGGGCGAGGAGGAACTTCTTTAGTCAGAGGGTAGTTAATCTGAAGAACTCATTGTCACAGAGGGCTGTGGAGGGCAAGTCAGTGGATATTTTAAAGGCAGAGATGGACAAATTCTTGATTAGAACATGTATCAATGGTTATGGGGAGGCGGCAGGTAAATGAGATTAGGAGGTAGAGTAGACTCGATGGGCAGAATGGCCTACTTCGATAACTTGTGAATATTATGGGAGAATACTAATCAGATGGACTAAGGATTTGGGGGATGGCATTCAGAGATGTCCAATAATTCCCCACATCCCTTCAATAATTGATTTAATAAAAGGAGTATTAAAAATGTTGCCAGGTTGCTGTGGCAAGATTAATGACACTGCACGTTACAACCAAACATTATCATTCTGATGATTTGTCAAAAGTTATATGATGCAGATTGTTTGGATGGGTTTTGTTTCTGTGGTGAGAATAATGAAATAAATTAGAAGGCAGCCATCCGACAGCATCAGAAATCAAATACAAGTTTACGACCACCATCCGAGTACTGAAATGAGATCACAACCTTGAAATTACTCTCATGTTTCCATCATTTTTTAATATATCATTTTTACATGGAGTTAGCGGAAAATTAATTTTGTTTTTTTTCTAGCTTCGAGCTGTGAAATAGCTAGACATTGCCCAAAATGTCATTTTAGTTCCCCAAAGATTGTTCACCAAATAATTAATAAATCCATCACAAATAATTGAATGACAAGAGCCAATTTTACCACAGACTACAAGAAACTATTCTATTATGGACTCCACAAACTTAATCCACAATAGTTTTGCACAGATATTGGTAAATGCAGTAATAAAAAAATCATGTAGTATATTTATCCTTTATCTTCATGACTCCTTTATCCAATCTCATCTATCTCCTCTAGTTCACTTTTGCCAACATGGCAAAACTTCCATCTCTAAGCCACAAGGTTGATGCTCCAAATATTTGCACAATACATTTAATCTTAGTTGACAATATAGTCCAGTGTCAAGGGAATATGGATGAGGAATCTGAAATAAAAACAGAAAATGCTGGAAATGCACAGAAGATCATGAGTTCTGAAGAAGGGTCTCGACCCAAAACGTTACCCATTCCTTCTCTCCAGAGATGCTGCCTGTCCTGCTTGGTTACTCCAGCATTTTCTGTCTATCTTTAAACTGGCATCTGCAGTTCTTTTCTTTTCTACACAGAAAATCATGAGGCATCTGTAGTAATAGTGTCAGTGGAGCTGTTTTCCATACAAGATGCCACAAGACAAATTTTACTGGCAAGTTTTCAAATGTCTATCCCTCAACTCACACCTAAAAAAGAACAGATGGACATTACTAATGTCCATGGGAGCAGTTGTGTGTAAATCAGAGTAGTGCAGCACAGAAATAATGCCTCCAGCTCATCACATCATGCCAATCTTTTTGACATCTACATTAACCCCATTTGTCTGCATTAGGATCAGATCCTTACATTTAAATGTCCATCTAAATGTCTCTTACATTCACTGATTGTGTCTGATACTTCCACCTCTCAACACATACCATATATCAACATTCTGTGTAAAAAAAAAATGTTTTCCTCAGATACACTTTAAAACTCATTCCTCTCCTTATACCTCTGCCCTTTTGGTTTTGATATCCCTGCCATGAGCAAAAAGATTTTGTCTATCAACCATATGCATTTCTCTTATAAGCTTATATTGTTTTTTTATTTAGAGATACAGCATGGAAACAGGCCCTTCAGCCCATTGAGTCAGTGTCTACTAACGTTGGTCGGCGTGGACTCAGTGGGTTGAAGGGCCTGGTTACATGCTATATCTAAGATGTGATATAAATTCCCAACTCTAATGTTCTATCCCCCAGCCTATAAAGGAAAACATGTCAAATGCCTTCTTTAACATCCTATCGTCCTGTGTTTGTCACTTTCAAGGAACCATAGACTTGGGGCCTAGCTGTCTCTAACAACATTCCTTGGTGTCTTACCATTTATTGAATACTGCGTGTCCCACCCCTATTTGACTTCTCAAAATGCATTACTTCACATTTGCTAGGATTAAATATGTACCTATGCTCTGTCTTACTTTCCACCTTATCAATATCCTGAAGTAGCTTGAGACAACGTTCCTCACTATCCACTACACCGCCAATTTAGTGACATCTGCAAATTTACCAATCATATCTTCAATATTCATATCCAAGCCATTATTAAGTATCACAAACAGCAAAGGTTCCAGCACCAGTCCCAGCAGTACATCACAGTTTAGTTTTGTTTTGAGAGACAGAATGGAAACAAGCCCCTTCGGCCCACTGAGTTCATGCCAACCATTGATCACATATTGGCACCCTGCTCTATGTTATCCCACTTTTGCAACTATTCCGTACACTATAGTGCCAATTTACTGAGGCCAGTTAACCTCCAGAGCACCTGCAGCTAACCTTTGCTGCAACAGGGAGAACGGATCAGAGATTTCCAGTCAAAAAATAAATGCTTTTCTCTCCACCATCCCTCTCCTATCACCTAGCCAATTGTGTTATCATTTAACCAGTTTACCAACTTCATTGCAGCATTTCCAAAATGATAACCATGATTTTATTTCAATGCAAACTAATTTAGGGAAAATCGGGATTTGTTTCTGGAAAGAACAGGGAAAATAGGTGGTTGATCAGTGGTGTTAATTACTACAATGGGACAGATTAATTCCACTGCTTAGTTTATAAATAAAGCTGTGAAATTAAGAAAATTAATACAATGGGATTATGTGGTTTTATAAAGCATTGAATAGGTAGAAAAAAGGTCCTGCAATGAATACGCAATTAAAGAGAAAAAAGCTTGTCCATTACAGCTGTATTCCCTTTGCTAAACCACTTGTGTATGAGAGCATGACTTTCTCCATCACAATATCTGAAACACCTTCCAAAAGTCTTTCAATCTGTAGTCCTTTACATGAAAGACTTTTCAATATCTGCCTGCATTACCAAGGTTTGCAGCAACCTCCTTACTTGCTTCAGTGATAACTTCACAGACAGATCAGTTCCTGTGAAATGCCAAGCGACTTTTTGCAATGTTATGTTAATGAAGCCACTCATTGAAGTAGTGTGCTCACAAGAACTGATGTTGCAAGCAGTGTGTTGCTGGTAAGATAAAAACAAAACTGCCATAGGTCAGCTCGTGGAGAAAACATCCACTGCTGCTCTTCATAACATAACCTTGTTATATACGTGTGTATGCATTAGAAAAATATGCAAACACAAAACTGTTCCTCCTGGAAAAGCTTTTAGAATATTAGCACAGACCATAGCACTGGATCATTGAGTGCTGTTAGAGAATAATATGGAAGCTAATTTAGAAGAGATAATTTGAGTTTAATTGAACCATAGAGGATGTAGTGCCTGAAGTGTGCCACGTTGGGGCAGGAGTCTTGCATCCTTTGCTGTTAATAGCTTTGTGCATGAATTTCCATAATGTGAACAAAGCTACATTTTTATGTAGCATGTGCAATATTAATAAAGAGTGGGTAATAGAAATCAACAAATTATATAACAAGCAATGTGCAATAATCGGTTGAAGTTGTAAGGACAATTTCAGCTATATCAACAGAGGAAAAGTGATTTCAGTGCTAAAGTATGATAATTATGCTTTTTTTTTTAAAAGCTAAAAAAGGAAGCTGATTTTCAGATAATTATGCAAAATACTTAATATTTCGAAATGCCTCTGGCGCAAATATACATTAAAAACTAATTTGAAATAAAACAATAAAGCAAATCAGATAAACAAGTTTAATTTTCCCTATTTATTTATTGTTAAGGCTCCAGGCATCTCTGGCCAGGCCAGCATTTATTTTCCATCCTCCACTGCCCTTGAGAAGGTGATAGTGAATCACCTTGAATTGCTGCGTATCTTTCGGTAAAGGTGCCTCCACAATGCTGCTGTGGAGGGGGTTTCTAGGATTTAGACCCAGTACTTACAGTATGAAGGAGCTGTGATAGATTTTTAAATCAATATGGTGCTGAACCTAGAGAGAAAAGTACCAGTGGATACTTCCATATGCTTTCAGCCTATTTTCTTCTTGTTGGTAAAAGGATATGGGTTTGGGTGGTAAAGTTTGGTATATGGGTACACATTGCCGTCACCATGGTTGAATTGCTAACTACTTTGTTGTGACATCTTGCACTATTTTTTCTCCTCTGCACTGTAGCTTTAACACTATATTCTGCAAATGTTGCGTCTGAAGAAGTCCCGACCTGAAACTTTGCCTATCCATGTTCTCAATTGATTCTGCCTGATGCGTTGAGTTCCTCCAAAGGTTCCCTCTTGATGTCCATTATCATTGCTCTCACCAAAAGCTGCTCAACATCACAATATTGCTCCACATTTTCTTAGGCAAAGCTAATTTCCAACTACATGCTTCACGACTATTTTTGTGCGTAAGAACTCTGGTACTGGAACTGGAACTCCGGATACTGGGATTGTTTTATTTTTCCCTGAATATTAAATATTTAGCGGAAACCTACTGATAGAGTAAAGGACCTTCACCAAGATGGCAAAAAGATGGTGATAGTTACATTGATAGAAGAAGCGGGGGGGGGGGGGGGGGGGGGGGGGGGGGGGGGGGGAGGCCACAGAGTTTTGCCCAGAGGAAGTTTCTGAAACTAAAGAACTGAAAGGGAGGTAGAGGCTGAAATCCTTATTGTATTGAAGAGTAACCTGGAAATGCACATGATGCCCTCTTTCTGCAAGGCTATGGTACCTTTTCTATGAGGTATGAATAGATCTTGGAGGTTGTTTTTTAACCTGCAACAGACACAATGGACAAAACGACCCTCTGGGTCATAGACAGGAAAAAGAACTGGGAAAACCAAAAGCCAATGGCGTTCAGTATGGTGAAGCATGATGCCAGATGTTCTGGATTCATGTAAATTATCTCTTCCTGATGGGTGACAAACCATGGTAGAGGGGCATGAATGATATTTTATCGTTACATCCACCTAGGACCTAGGTACAGTGAATTCCTATGTCTTGCACATAACCTGGGCAGTACACGCATCACCATGTGTTGGCGCTGACAAAGATACAAAAGTACCGAACAGCCCTATCTACAGCCTGCCGCCGCATGTGGCAGCAGCCCCCCTAACCCAACAGTTCTCCCTTCATTCTCAGTGCCCCCCTGCCAGGTCCATGCATTGTTGGTGAATCTGTACATAATTCACTGAAAGCAAATGGACAGGTACAAAATACCTTATGAAAGTTTGATATTTATCAGAAAGCATTTATAGGTGCTTGGTATTTACTGCTATTTTCTGTTCTGGTCATCACATGTTTTCAACAATATATTGGGCACGTTCTCACAAATTCTTTAGATATTAATGGGTCAGTGCATAAAATTGGCTTGTAGCTTATGGATAGAAAATTGAGGCATATTCTGTACAAGAATATTAAAATAATTGAGTAACAGACAAGTGTTTCTCATGGAGGGATGAAGAACAAGTTAGCATAACATTAGAGTTCTGGAATGAAATAAGAGTCTGTGTGATCACATAAATGGCCACAGAATCAATGCTTAGCCACACAATGACTGTGGATATTTGTACAAATGAAACAATCAACATAGTAGTCATTAGCTTTATGTGTGTTGTGTAAAATAGTAAAGATATGGATGAAATATGGACAAATTAGTTCATGACATACATCAGACATGATTTTCTGAATGGTGGAACATATTTAAAGTATTAATTGACTCCTTCAAACCTCTGATGATACTAATTGTGAGAAAATGGTTCAAGATTCTTCAGTGACAAGTTGAGCACTACATTTCAATATTTTGTCTTCTGTTTAGTACAAATATTTTCCTACTTTCTGAATGCGTAGTGGTCTGTGGCTGGAAATTGATTAAACTCAAAAGCTAAAGTGCAATACAGGTATGAACCAATGATCATCTTTTGTGATGTATTAATGCTGCTTTCTTCTTCACAGAAGGCAGGAGCAATATATTACTCTCCCAATTTTCCAATGCTTCTCTGTTTTTTTTTCCTTTATCCCTGATTATCCTCAGTAGGCGATGGTCAGCCACTCCAAAAAACTTTTGTAGTCCAAGTAATGAAGTATGTTGGATGTTCTTGACCACTGCCAGTGTTCAACAAGGCAGAACAAGGAATATTTTACCTTCCAATTATTAAGAAAGATGACAATGGTCTTTAGTTTCCCATTCAAACTATGCTTGATAAACACTTATGTCTTTTTGAAGCCAAACCACAAAAGTATTTGTTTCTCCCCACACACTTTTATATGGCAATTTAATAAATTAAATCTGCAGCAGATATTTTGGACCACCATAACACTAACTGATAACCAACACAGGAATAATGATGGTTACAAGATTGTGTTCTGGTCTATTCAGCCTGCCCCACCAAATGGTACTCTCCATATACAGGAGAACAACCACTCCTTCTTCCCCCCAAAACAAATACCATGAGAGGGAGAAAGGTAAAGGATTAAAGATACAAATCCTTGTTTTTGAGGAATCAATACACTTGCCATGTCTCATTAGTAATCAGATCTTTAACGCAGTTGCAAATATATGTAGGTGCTAAAATGCATGTTCAGATTCAGATTCAGATTCAATCTTTTATTGTCATTGTGCAGTGTACAGTACAGAGACAACAAAATGCAGTTAGCATCTCACCCAGAAGAGCGTTCTGTGCAAGGATAATTCCATTCCAGTTATCCAGTTGCCAATCTCTTCTTAGTGAATGGTAATACTTCACCAAGCTATTGAAATTATACATGACCCATGGGAAATATAATTACCTCATGCATTTGTAGTATACATATGGATCCATGCTTTCTTTAACAGGACTGTTGAGTAATTGGGAATTTTTGCTTACAACCTATTTTACATTTTTGCTTACAACCTATTTTAGGTGAATAGGTATCAGCAAAGATGCTGTGACTCCAATTTAATTTACCCCAATCCTAATGGATTGAAGAAGTCACAGGATACTTGAATTGAAATTTGTCAGTCAGGCATGGTTGTATTCTTCTTCGAGTCCGTTGCAATCTCAGATGTCGTTCTGCCAGTATCTGGCGCAGGTCACAGCTGGTCGGGTCGGTTCAGCCAGGTCCTGGGGGCTGCATTGGGGGGCGTTGTCACACTCCAGTAGGTGGGACATTGTCTGTACTGCTCCACAGCTGCATGTGTCTTCTGCCTGGTAGTTCCATGCTTTCATAAGTGCTTTGCACCTCCCCTGCTCCACTCGTAATCTGTTGAGGGTCTTCCAGGTTGGCCATGGGAGGTCGTGCCCGCTGGCGAGGCATTCAGTCGGAGTGATTCCTCTCTCCATCCAGTCTTGGGCTCGTGTGTTGAGCTGGTTCCATTCATCTTTCCAGATGTTGGTCGTTGCTGTTTCTTTGGTTGTCTGGAGAGGTGGGACTGTCTGCAAGAAACTGGCTCTAGATTTCAGTCGGGGTGGAGGTGCTGTGTGTCCGTGCAGGGGATGCCTGGTATCGATCTCCTGTGCTCTCCGCTCGTGTTGGGCGACGATGGATTGTCTGATATGGGGGGGGGGGGGGCAATACCAGCTAGGGCGTAGAGGCACGGGACTGGCGTTGTCTTTATGCATCACGTGATAATGCGGCAGGTGTCGTTGAGGGCTGTGTCAACCAGTTTGGTGTGGTGGGAGCGGCTCCAGCTTGAGCACGCGTATTCAGCTGTGGAGAAGCACAGGGCTAGGGCAGTTGCACGGATGGTTGGTGGATCAGCGCCCCACTTTGAGTTTACCAGTTTGCGCAGGATGTTGTTGCGAGTGTTGACCTTGGCTTTGGTGTTCTGAAGGTGGGTTTTGAAAGAGAGTGTCCTGTCGAGTGTGACTCCGAGGTACACGGGGTGGAAGTGGTTGGAGAGTTTGTGGCCATCCCATGAGACACTCAGTTGTTTTCCTGCATCTCGATTTTTAAGATGGAAGCTGCATAGTTGGGTTTTTGATGGGTTGGGTTTCAGGTGGTTGTTATTGTAGTAGGTTGTTATCTCTTGGAGGGCGCTTTCCAGGACAGACTCGATCTTCTGGAAGTTCTCCTGTTGGGTGGTGATGCAGAGGTCATCAGCATAGATGAAGCGGCGGCATTGTGGGGGAAGTGGTTGGTCGTTGGTGTAGATGTTGAAGAGGAGGGGGGCCAGTACGCTGCCTTGTGGTAGGCCATTCTTTTGGGCTTTCCATTTGCTCTTCTTGTCGTTTAGTTGAACGAAGAAGCGCCTGTTGTTGAGAAGGCTTTTGATGACTTGGCACAGGTCGAGGTCACCAGTCATGTCAAAAAGTTTCCTGATCATGGTGCGGTGCTGGACAGTGTCGTAGGCAGCGGTGAGATCTATGAAAGCTGCTCCGGTGATGAGTTTGCACTCAAAACCGTCCTCAATGTGTTGGGTGAGGTTCAGTAGCTGCCCGGCACAGGAGCGGCCAGGGCGGAAGCCAGCTTGATCTTTAGTAAGCTTGGAGTCTATAAGTGGCATAAGGCGTTGGAGTAGTAGCCTCTCGTAGAGCTTGTAGGTGATGCAGAGGAGGGAAATGGGTCTGTAGCTCTTTGGGGATGATGGGTCCTTTCCAGGTTTGGGAATTGCGACAGTCTTGGCCTTTCTCCATACAGGTGGGGTTGTTTTCTGTGCCATGCACGAGTTCAGCATTGCTAGGAACCAGGTCTTTGCTTTAGGTCCAAGGTGCTGTATCATTTCCGTCAGTACATCATCGATTCCTGCTGCTTTCCCAGGTTTCAGCATGCTCAATGCAGCTTCGAGTTCTTCTAGGTCGAAGTGCTTGGTGAGGGCGCTGGCTGGTTGTAGGCGGTCTGTTACCGCTGTCCAGTGGCATAATCCGGTGGGTCTGCGCCGATTTTGGCTACGACCGTTTGCCACCAGCTGTGCTGCAACTGAGTTTGCTGTGACTGTTGTGAGCGTGGGCGGTGTGGTATGGTCTTCACCAAGGCGGCGGATTGTGGCCCATGCCTCCCTGCGTTTATTGGTCATGTTGGTGTTTTCTATCAACTCCTTCCAGACTTGCCTTCGGTCCTCCCCGACTGTGTTCAACAGGATCTCTCCGAGTTCCAAGGTGGTGGAGGAAAAAGGGTCCTCGTGATATGCCCTGTGCTAGGCTTTCAGTAGATCGCTGGATGTTTCCGACAGCCCGGGGATGTACTCGGTCTGGCATCCTCTTGGTATATGTCGCCTGGCTGACCTTTTCAGCAGTTCTGTGAACATGGTATAGTTGTTGGGGTGTGATGGAATACTGGGGATGGAGTCTTCGATCTCCTGTTGGAATGACAGCCAGTCGGCCTTCCGCAGATTGAACCTTCTGCGGAAGGGGACGGTTGTTGCTTGGAGAGCGGATCGGATGGTTATGGTGATTGGCCGGTGTTGCGTATGGGGGATAGGGTCCAGGACCTCTTTCACAGCTCTGGATGATAGTTCGCTGCTCACACAAACAAGGTCTGGGTTATATCCTCGTTTCCATCTGGCACTGTGGAAAGATTTTGGCAGATTGGCGTCATGGATCAGGGTCAGGTGTTTCGACTCGAGCCAGATTTCGACTTCATCTCCATCTTGATTGTTCACTTCATAGCCCCACAATGAGCTATGGGCATTGATGTGCCCAATGCTAATGTGGTATTTCCTCTTGCATCTGTCTGGCAGTACAGAGTGGATGAGCGGACTTTGGGGGGGGTTTATACACTGATGTGACAGAGATGTTTGGGAGGGCAACTGTGATGGTTTCCATTTGCCCTTCTGTGGTGTGGGTGCAGACCTCTTCGATCGCGAGGTTTGGTCTGCTGAATACAGCTGACCCATACTGTCTGTGTCGGATCTCGGCCACCAGCTTCATTCCAGGGATGGCTGGTCGGTGTTGTGTAGGGCCGGTGTGGGTTTCCTGCATGCACACTATGTCGAAGCGTTTGGCCGCTGTCGCTAGTATGTCTGCCTTGCATCTGGAGAAGCCTTCGATATTGATTGAGGCGATTGACAGTGCAGGCTCTGAGGAGGGCGAGTGTCTGTGGCATTTCGGCATCGTCATCTAGTAGATTGCTTGGGTAAGTATACAGATATTGGCCTACTGGTGGTAATAATATCAGATTATACCATTCAGTGTTTCCCAGGCTGCACCATGAGGAGGTTTCTGTATTAGTGTATGGTTGTATTTGAAATCACCGATTGCAGGTTTTAATGCTGAAATAATCCTGTACCAATACTTCCATCATCATGAGGCTATCCACTAAGACACAGCTTCTAAAGATTAGTTACCCAGAATATTTTGGAAATGCACGAGGGTGAATTTCTGTGTACTTCTCAAAGTTGACACGTCATGTTAGACTACAGCTTCAATGGAATTAGCTACCATCTAGTACTTCACTCACTGATGAAAACCAATGCCCAAATCACGAAGTGCTGGAGGAACTCAACGAGATAGGCAACTCTCTGTGCAGAGAATGGACAGAAGACGCTTCAGGTCATGACTCTTGTGCAGACTGCTAGGCAAACAAAAGGATGCCTGAAGAAAGGTCCCAATCCAAAATGTTGCCTATCCATTCTCTCCACAGGATGCTGCCCACTGAGTAGCTCCAGTATTTTGTGTTGTGCTCAAAAGATTGCAAAATCTGCAGTATCTTATGTCTGCATTTTACTTACACACGTCACCAGTTTCCTGCCAAGTGATGCAGGCTCATTTTGGCAATGCGTTTTACCATATAGGAAGCAGATATCATGTCCAAACTGCATCCACTCACTGCCATTTTTTAAAAATGACAATCATTAATGAATAGTGATCACAATAGTGGAGAAACTGTTATATGTCCCTTGGCTGGTACTTGGGCACAGTGGCAGAGCTGCTGCCTTGCAGTGCCAGAGATCCGGGTTCAATCCTGACTATGTGTGCTGTCTGAATGGAGTTTGCACAATCTCCCTGTGACCTTGTGGGTATTGTCCGGAAGCTCCAGTTTCCTCCCACATTCCAAAGATGTGCTGGTTTGTAGGTTAATGTTTCTGAAAATTGACACTAGTGTTTAGGGTGATTGATGGTTGGCGTGCACTCAGTGGGCCAAAGGGCCTGTTTCTGTGCTGTATGTTCAAACTAAACTAAAATCTCCAAACCTGTGCACCTCATCACTAGAACAAGTGAGCGCAAAGCCATTAGTTGAACACATTTCTCCAATATTGACAGCATTATTATTCTGCAGAATACTCATTCTACTTTGGATGCACAAAGACAGCAAAGGTATTCATGCTATTGTAAGTAATAAGAGTGCTGCTGACAAATATAATTATAAAATAAACTCATTCATTTAGACAGGTAAATCTAACGATTGAAAAATTATTTTCATTAAAAGATATATTTCTCTCTGCAAATCCTACACCTTTATATTAACCAGGGACTTTGTCAGAGGACAGAACACCTTGAATGATATTTGCAAGAGCAATGGTATTGTTTTTTGGAACATGCACATTTGGTAAAATGCCAAAAATGATTCCGTGATTGGAAACCTGATCTCTGCAGCACTTGTGTATATGTCTGTGCCTCTAAGTATTCTCTAGAAACACCATTAATCCCTTTGAGCCCATTGTTTGACTGCATAAATTAAATGCTTATCAAGTGGATGAGAAAGGGAGTCAAGATTTGAAAAGTATTGGGTCAACCTGTTACAGATAATGAAAGACTTTGCATGGTGGAACCGACTGTGATGCAACAATTTCCAAGACCACCACATAATATATGTAAGTATATGTGTAACCAAGTCATTAATCACACCAGTTATACATCTTGCACTCTTTGCCAAGTGACTCTACATATCAACGACAAATTCACTAACACAAATGAAGTTGGAATATAAATAACTACTTACTAAATAACTGGGCAGCACGGTAGCGCAGCAGTTGAGTTGCTACCTTACAGTGCCTGGGACCCGGGTTTGATTCTGACCACGGGTGTTGACTGTACGTAGTTTGTAGGTTCTCCCTGTGACCTGCTTGGGCTTGAAACTCCAGTTTCTTCCTACACTCCAAAGACGTACAGGTTTGTAGGTTAAAATAGACACAAAATGCTGGAGTGACTCAGCGGGACCGGCAGCATCTCTGGAGAGAAGGAATGAGTGACGTTTCAGGTCCAGACCCTTCTCTCCAGAGATGCTGCCCGTCCCGCTGAGTTACTCTGCATTTTGTGTCTTTCTTCGGTTTAAACCAGCATCTGCAGTTCCTTCCTACAGGTTTGTAGGTTTATTCGCATGGTAAAAATGTAAATTACTCGTGTGTGTAGGATAGTGTTGATGTATGGGGATCGCTGGTCAGCGCAGGCTCAGTGGGCTGAAGGGCCTGTTTCCGCGCTCTATCTCTAAACTAAACTACATATCAGCCATTAGCGTTACCATTGATAGGACAAAAGCTGCAAATACAAAATGAAAACAGAAAAGGCCAGGCAGCATTTGTAGAGATAGAAACATTTACTGTTTTTCTTCCCATACATCCTGCCTGCCTGATCGCATGAATATCTCTAACAATTTCTTTTTTTTTTTTAAATAATGTTTCCATGTCAGTTTAAAACATTAACAAGAGCCAGCAATATTTAATATAGGTCCCGGTAATGCACTGTAAGTGTTAATCATCCAGGAATCCTTGACTATTTCTACATTGTCTCATGTACAACAGTTCCAGTCAATACTTTGAATGTGGAAAATAATCGCGAGATATGGGGAAATGCAAGAATGAATTAGATAGCTCCCTCAAGAAGATGGGAAATCTCTGCACTTCCTTAAAGTTAGTTAAAGATTTTGATGATAGACCACAGTCCATTTACAATAACCCTATGTCTCTTCCCACAGATGCTGCCCGAGTATTACCAGCATCTTCTACATCAGGTTTCCAGATCACTCAGTACTTCTTCCTTGTGGGCAGAGGCAGTGCTAAAAGGAGTAAACATCTTACTCTGATCGAAATAAAAAGGAAGAACATTTTCATCCTTTATTTGATGACACAATCTGTTATGTCATAAAATTTAATTTGGTATTTTGTGAAGCACTCTTAACTTTAACCCTCCAGTAGGATTCAACAGGATTGCAGAGCCAAACAAACTGCACATATGTATCATTTCAATAACAGCCTGTATTACTGACACTCACTTCCAAATGCAATTCATGTTCCATTTGGAAGAGTGAACATCTGCTATTTTTATGGATAATGTGTGGGCCAAACAGTCATTCATCCTGACTTTTATCCCTTCTAATTTTAATAAAGGTGATTAACTTATTATGTCCTTTCTTTCCTCCTTCTGGGGAAACAATTCTGTTGATGGCTTTGGACTGAAACCAACTGATATCCTAACAAGCCCTGGCAGGTTTCTGAAGCCAAATGTGCAAGGGATAGGGCTCTTAAAAATAGCAGTCAGGGGTTATGGGGAGAAGACCGGAATGGGGTAATGATTGGGGATGATCAGCCACAATCACATTGAATGGTGGGGCTAGCTCAAAGGGCCGAATGCCCTACTCCTACACCAATTGTCTATTGATACTGAAAAGTTTGGTTTTAGTTTTGAGATACAGCATGGAAACAGGCTCTTCGGCCCACCAAGGCCACACTGATCATTAATCATCCATTCACATTAGTTCTATGTTATCCCACCCTTTCATCAACTCCCTACACACTAGGGACAATTTATTGCAACAAATTATCCTTCAAACCCACGTCTTTGGGAAGTGGAAGGAAACTGGAACACCCGCAGGAAAGCCACTGAGTCACAGGGAGAACATGCAAACTCTACACAACCAGCACCCTGTCAGGAATGAATCTGGGTCTCCAGTGCTCCGATGCAGTAGCTCTTACCAGTTGTGCCACTGTGCTACCCTCACATTAATTTTAACTCTCCACTTTCCAGTTGAAACCAGACAACAAGAAGCGGCTAAAATTGAGCTGAAGACTTATCTTTTAGTAGACTTATATTTGGCTTGCAAGTATCAAGATTTATATCACACTTATCATCCAATATAAACTTCAGTCAACAAGGACACTCACTCTGAGCTAGTACGTCCTGCTCTGAATATCCAGAACATCACTTGGCTCCTGATTATTGATTGGGGATGATCAGCCATGATCATATTGAATGGTGGTGCTGGCTCGAAGGGCCTACTCCTGCACCTATGGTCTACTATTTTACAAAAGACTCTCTCCTGACATTACCAATGCAGCCAAACTGGTCATGATCATCTCATTACTGGGTTTGTGAGTTTGCTATGTATGTATGGAATTCTGCCCTACAACTTTGCAATGTGGCACTTTGATTTTAATAGAGAACATGACTATGATTATTTCCAAGACAAATTCGAAAATCATTAGGGACTAAGATCAGTGGACACATTTGTGCCAGTGGTGCAATTTAAATATTAAGGGGCAGGTTAGCCCACTGGTACCGAGTATCTCCTGTCATTAAGCAGCCTCAGAAAAAAAACAAATTGCTCTGCTATTCCTGCTGCTATCCTCCCCATACAGTTCTCAGGCTGAGACTGATGGTCCTCTTTAATTTAAGAATGCATGTGTGTTCCTTTCAGCCCAACATCACCATCTAATTATCAACAGCCAATCCTTACAATCAAGGTATCAACCTTTGGCCAAATATTACCCCACAACAATTACTCTCCAGAAACTTGTCCAGAAATCTCTAGCATTCCATCACCCATTTAACCCCAAGATATTGAACTATGTCCTATCCATAGAATCCATCATCTTTCCTGAGGGCATGGTGTCTCCAGACTGCTCTAGACCCTGATCTCAGGCTCCCAGCTGCGAGGCTTTCCTCACAGTCCCAAGAGCTCAACCTGCACCTGGGTAAAATGCTGTTTTGCTTTGACTCCTCTGCAATGGTGCAGTTCCTAAAGACACATGTGTAACGGTCATTTAATTGCATCAGACATCATGGGCTTTGGGCACTGCTGAACATTCAAGTAATAGCACTCAAGCAAAATGGCGTTTTGGCCACGCCACACAACAATACATAAACAAGCCGCTCTAGACAGAATATCAAAGCCCTTATCTATTTTATTGCAGTCATATGACTTTCAAAAATATCAGATTGATTAGAAAGCACTATGAGATATCCTGCAACTATCAAAGACACCAAATTAATGTAATTGTTTTTCATCTGGAGTGTTGTCTTGGGTTCATGTTTTGCTGATCCAACAAACACTCTTGAGTCACCAGGGTGTATTTAAAGCTTGCTCCTAATTCCCCTTAATCTCAGCAGTTCAAGAAACAACCACACTTTGCGTGACTGTGTTTTATTTACAAGGCAGGCCAGCATTGGAAGCAGACTCCTTCACGAATAGAGATGAATTATATAGTTTTCTTATTTTGCACAGTTACCACTTCAAGTAACAGTTTTCATTTAAATTTCAGAGTTTACTGAATTAAATTTCTCAGCCGTTAATGTGAGATTTGAGCTCATTTCTACATACTATCAATCTTGGACTGCCAGTGCGGTATCTTTATTGACGTGCTATCGTATCCCTGAATTAGCTCTGTCTGAAGACACTGTTGTTAAGAAGATACGAGCAGTCAATGTGCGTGCAATGAGTTCTATCAGCAAAGGACACAAGGGAGGGAGGTGAAATTAATACTCACGCACAGGCAGCCAGTTAAGTGAAAGTTAATTTTGATTCCTTTCTTTTAAATCCACTGGCAAGTTTCAAATGTTTATAGTCAGCAAAATTGGTCATTGCTACAAAGGCAAAACTGAAACAAACCACCAAGATGAAACACTTGTCAGTCCTGTTCAAGGTGAATTTAATGAGTTCAAATTTGCATGAGTTTGTTAATTTGCAGTGCACCTGCTTCGAGTGTTTATCCTAACCTGATTGGCTTTTTGTAACAGCTTAGTGCACCTAAAGAATCAGATCACAGTGAGGTGGTAACGTTAGCAATCCTGCTTTCAATTTACGAGATTAAACTAATAGCTCTGAAGTGATTATTTCCAATTTTTATACAACAGCTAAGAAGGGATGTGCATCTTGGTGGGGAGTGAGGATGAAATGCTATAGCAGGGATTAACATAAACCTTGACATGGGCATGTTATATTTTACCCCATACAGATCAAAATTCTTTAAAAGGAAACCTGAAATCGCTCTCAACGGCTGGCAATTAGCAGCAGAATAATCCAGTTTAGTAAGTGGGAAATAATGTCAGCAGTTATACCTAGATACAAACTACATAAGGGGACTGATTTGAGGAGATTGCAGGATCAGCAGAGATTACTAATTCAAATTGGCCAGGCAGAAGCCCAAATTCCTGAGGCACCCTCTTTGCCCAGAGATTAGAAGAAGGGTCTCGACCCAAAACGTCACCTATTCCTTTTCTCCAGAGATGCTGCCTGACCCGCTGAGTTACTCCAGCTTTTTGTATCTATCTTCAGATTAACTAACACAGGCTGCACAGTTCCATGCTAAGCCAAGCCGCTCTCTCTCAGCCACAAACTAGTAAGCTTTACTGTGCTCAATTCCTGGCAAATGCCTATCCCAAAGTTCCCCCTAAGGTGTCAATGACATACAACCGCCTGGCTTTAGCAACCCTGAACCCACATTGGCCCAGCACCCAATACCTGAGTGGCAAACGGAGATACCACCGCTCCTGTGGTCCTGATTAACCTTCCTCACGGTCCTGGAACCAGCATGTTTAGATCCTTTTCTCCTTTCCAGCTTGCAGTTCATCTCCCTCTGCAGGTAAGTGGGAGTGTGCCAGGAGAGCAGAGAACTGTAAGCCCCTCCCAAATCCTTTCGCATCCATGAAGCCTGCATCACATGACAAAGCAATGGCATGCTGTGGGAGCAGGTGTGCTGATTTCAGCTGCACTGCTGGTATTATGCAAGGTTACAACGAAGAAATAAATTATTTGTATCTTTAAAGCTTTTTCACATTCCATAAATAATAAATTACTTCACCACTAGGGGCGCCGCACTGATGGCAGCCTCTGCCTACAGTCTGTTTGTTTTTCTATCTTTTTTTAAATTTTTAGTTAGTTTTAAAAGTATGTTTCTTTAGTTTCTTTAACTTTTTTATGTGGGAGAGGGGGGTAGGGTAAGGGGGAAACTGCTCCCTGGCGAGGACACGACTATTATCCGAGTCCCGTCCTCGCCCCCCTCTTCGCGGCCTACCACCTGGTTTGGAGCGGCCTTTCCTGCCGGGGACCCGGACCAAAGCTTTAGCGGCGGCGCAGCACTGGATTCACCACAGAACGGGCGATGCCTTACCTGGGATCGACGTGGAAGCTCCGGAGTGTTGGGCCTGCTGTTTCAACATCGGAGCTGTGGTCTGCAGAGCTTCCAGCGCGGCTACCGCTGACTTCAACATCGCGGAGACCTGGGACCCTTTGCCGAGGGCCGCCAGCATTGAATCTCCGCCCAGCGCGGCCTGTGGACTTCAGGAGCCGTGGACTATGGTAGGAGGTGGCCGTTTTTCGGATGTCCAAGCCACTGAGGATGTCCTGACGTCGGACTTCCATCACCCCGGCAAGCCCGTAGCTGCGACTGTGTGGGGGGGGGGGGGGGGGGGGAGGGGAGTTCGGGAAATCCCGACTACGGGAGGACAACGGAGGAGGAAGCCTGAATTTTGGAGCCTTCCCTCATAGTGGGAAACTTTGATCCCGCTGTGTGGGGGTGTCTGTGTTAAATACTATCGTGTTCTGTGCTCTTTATTATTTGTATGATTGTATGGCAACCACACATTTCACTGTACCAATTGATACATGTGACAAATAAATGTATCTTGTACTCAAGGGTCTGGTGCCCGTTTCTCACATGGCCAGACATGGCAATTAATTTTTTCACAGAAATAGTCAGAAAAGGACATGGTTCAGCTAATTTTTAGTGATGACTTGAGGAATAAATGCTGATCTTGATTCTGCCCATGTCTTTAGACTTGAGAGATACAGCGTGGAAACAGGCCCTTCAGCCCACTGAGTCTGCGCCGACAAGCGATCATCCCATACAGTAACCTACACACACTAGTGACAATTTTACAACCTAACCATGCCAATTAATCTACAACCCTGAATGTCTTTGGAGTAAACTAGACGAAACTGGAGCACCCGGAGAAAACCCATACAGTCACAGAGAGAATGTTCAAACTGCGTAATGACAGCACCGGTAGTCAGGATCGAAACCGGGTCTCTGGCACTGTAAGGCAGCAACTCTATGGTTGCACCACAATGGCAACATTGGAGGTACCAAAGAGTCTATAGGGCACACAATACCAGTGCCTGTGTTTATTTACTACTCCACTGAGTATTGGGAACATTACTGGGATTATCAACATTCATTGTAGATATTGAACATTTGGAAGTGCTGCTTTAACACTGTGCCAATTTGAGTCGGCGAGACAACAGTCTTTCCACCGTGGTCTTGGGGGGAAGTGCTTCCAGGTTTTTAAACCAGCTGCAGTCAAGAAATGCCAACTAGTCATAGAGTGATACAGCGTGGAAACAGCCCCTCGGCCCAACTTGCCCACTGTGTAGGACGTGCCCATGCCAGTCTTCCAAAAATGCAACAGCTCTCATGTATGTTTTAAATGCCATCAACCATTCCTCAGCCAACCTAGCCAATCGATCAAGATCCTGCTGCAATTTTTGACAACCGTCTTCACTATCTGCAGTACCACCCATTTTAGTATCATCTGTAAACTTGCTAATCTTGCCATGTACGTTCTCATTCAAATTGTTCATATAGATGACAAACAGCAACGGGCCCAGCACCAAACCCTGAGGCACACCGCTAGTCACAGGCCTCCAGTCCGAAATTCAACCTTCCATCATCATCCTCTGTTTCCTTCCATGAAGCCAATTTTCCTATCCATGCATCTCCTTGGATCCCATGTGATCTAATTATCCAGAGCAGCCGACCATGTGGAACCTTGGCAAATGCCTTGCTGAAATCCACATAATCAATGTATACAACTCTGCCACATAATCAGATTCGAGAGACACAACCTTCCACACACAAAACCATGCTGACTATCCCTAATCAGCCCTTGTCCATCTAAATGTACATATATCCTATCCCTAAGAATACTCGCTAGTGACTTTCCGACCACAGATGTTAAGCTCAATGGCCTGTATCTCCCAGCATTTTCTCTGCAGCCCTTCTTGAATAGAGGCACATAATTTGCCACCCTCCAATCTTCTGGCACCTTGCCTGTATTTAATAATGACTCAGCCAGGGCTCCTGCAATTTTCTTTCTAGTTTCTCACAGATATATCTGATCAGACGTGGGAGATTTGTCTACTTTCCTATGAGTCAGGACCTTAAGCACCTCTTCGACCATAATACTGACTGCTCTCACGATGACACTTCCAGTATCTGCTCTAAGTTCCTCCGTCCTCCTGTCTTTCTCCTTGGTAAAAACAGAGGCTAAGTACTCATTGAGGACCTTGCCCATCTCCTAACTCCAACATCAAGCTAATGTTTGACTTGGACGGGAACATGCAGGTGGTGGTGTTCCTATGTGTTCATTGTCTTTTAATAATTAGCCATTAGCTTCACATCAAGCCTTGTGAAAGTTTTCTCATCAATATCATTTGAATTGAATCCGAATTGAATCCTTTATTTGTCATTCAGACCTTTCGGTCTGAACAAAATTTTGTTGCCTGCAGCCATACATGTAATAATAACAACACACAATAAACACAAATTAACATCCACCACAGTGAGTTCACCACACCTCCTCACTGTGATGGAGGCAAAAGTCTTAGAGTTACTGTCTCTTCCCTCCTCTTCTCCCTCAGCACTGAGGCATTACCCCACTGGGCGATGGTAAGTCAGTCCCGCGGTTCAAGCTCCGCGGCCCGGGGGTGGTTGAAGCTGCCGCCCTCCAGTCCAGCGGATGCAGTTTTTGCAACGGGAGCTCCGGTAAACAGGCACCAGCCTGTGACCTGCGAGCTCCCGACGATGTCGTCCACTGGCCCGTGGCCGGCCCCGGATTCAGGTCGCTGTATTTAATTACTGTATGAAACAGGGTGGATTAATTATCCAACCCGTTAATGGAATTAAATGACAGCATTGTTTAGTTTTGTTCTGTAACTTCGAGCCACCTCTCATTGGGGCGGCATGGTGGTCAGCCTTAGAGCACTTACAGCGCCAGAGACCTGGGTTCGATCCTGCTATGGGTGCTTGTCTGTACGGAGTTTGTATGTTCTCCCGTGACATGCCTGGGTTTTCTCCGAGAACTTTGCTTTCCTCCAACACTCCAAAGACGTACAGGTTTGTAGGTTAATTAGCTTGGTATAAATGTAGAGAATTCCCATTTGGGATGGTTTTAATGTGCGGGGATCGCTGGTCACTGCAGACTCGGTGGGCCAAAGGGCCTGTTTCTGTACTGTATCTCTAAAACTATAAACAAAAACTAAAACTTATTGTTTATATTTTTTTCAATATTCTCTTATTACATGGGCAGCACAGTGGTGTTGCTAGTAAAGCTTTTGGTTCACAATGCCAATGAGTTATGTTCAATCCTGACCTCATATGCTGTCTCTGTGGATTTGCACATTCTTCCTGCAGCTGCTTGGGCTTCCCCTGGATGGTCCCGTTTCCTTCCACAATCATAAGACATGCAAGCTGGTGGGTTAATTGACCACTATAAATTGCTCCTACGGTGCATCTGAGTAGAATCTCGTAGCAGTTTACAGGCCTGTGGGGAGAATAAACTGAGATTGTAGAATGAATAAAGTAAGTGCTTAATGGCTGGAATGAAAGATCTATTTTTGTGTTCTTCGACTTTATAAAGTGGAAAGAGACCTATCTGTTCACAAGCTATACCGGCTCTCACAGCCGATTCCATACATTCCTTTCTTACATATTCTTTCAACAGGCCCTTCAACTTTTCTTTGGTTTTACAAACAAACACCCATACTGACAGCAATTTACAGCAGCAAAAACCTACGAATACATTTGGGAAACCAAAGCACTCGAGAGAAATCCAAGCAGTTAGACCAGATTTCTCTCTTGTTTATAACATTTTAAATCCACTGATATGTTGGCATCACTCCAGTATCTAGAGGAAGCAGCAAAACTGTAGTTAGATGAGTTTGGCCCCACAGCATCATTTCAGTAATAAACCAATTAAAATATAACATCGCAAAAACAAATACACATGGGAAATAAATAAATTGAAATCAAGTCCTGAAATTGCACAGCATAAGTATTGATGTTGGCAAAAATGTTTTGCTATTAGTCATTTGGGTGAAGATTTTTGATCAGTGAGACATGACCTCAGGAGGTGTTCATACCTGAATCTTATAAGGAGAACTCTGCAGTTATAGTTGATCTAGGGCAAGCAGTTGAAATCTTGTCTCAGATTTTACTGCAGCAGCAGCAGCAGATTGTGTGTTGCGCCCTGATAATGGGATTATTTTGTTTGTCACATTTTTTTTCCCTCCGCTGAACTGCTGGAAATATAAAAGCAAAATACTGCAGATTTTGTAAACACGATAGAAAGAGAATTCTGTAGCAAACAGAAAAGGCACTTGAAGAACTCAGCAGGTCAAGCAGCACCTGCAGAGGCAAAACATTTATGTTGATGCTTTGGATCGACACCCTACAGCTGGACTGTACTGGTGTCAGAGGTTATGGGAAGAAGGCAGAAGAATGGGGTTAGGAGGAAGAAATAGATCAGCCATGATTGAATGAGTAGACTTGATGGACCGAATGGCCTAATTCTACTCGTATATCATTTATGATCTTATGATTGAGAGGGGATAGGACAGATTGCAATATGAGGGTGGTAGGGTTGACTGGGTGGCTGGGGCGGGGGGGGGGGGGGGGGGGGG
The DNA here is from genome assembly GCF_028641065.1 of Leucoraja erinaceus. NCBI lineage: Eukaryota > Metazoa > Chordata > Chondrichthyes > Rajiformes > Rajidae > Leucoraja > Leucoraja erinaceus. The sequence goes on along the minus strand of NC_073379.1, from coordinate 32,973,521 downwards.
GGGGGGGGGGGGGGGCATTCTTCCAGAAATGCGCAGAGCTATTCACAACAAAGCACCTTCTCCTCCCCCCACCTGATTAACACCCATCTATCTACTGAAATATTCATATCTACCACCCTAAACATTCATTTCCACCACCAAATGGCTGCAGTGAGTAGTAACTACAAAGTTATTTTGCAGTTGGTACTCACTGCAGCCATGTGCTGGTGGAAATGAATAGTTAGGGAGGTGGATAGTTAGGGGGTGTACAACAGGTTCTTATTTGGGCTGTTCCAATGGCAGATTGCAAAATTGGCAGAGCTGCCCCATCCAGTTGAATTTTAAATAAAGTCTGTGATCAGTCCGTATAGGCACTGAATAGTAAGCATCTTTTAGGTCGATGCTAGCCATGAAGTAGCCTGTGGAAATCAATTGTTTGGCAGTAACAAAGGTTTCCATTTTGAAATGAATATACTGCACAAATGTATTCAATTTGGTCAAATCTATGATGATGCGACAACCACCATCTTTTTTGTTTTTGGTAAAGATATTACACACAAATTCCAGAGAATTGTGTTGTTTTTTTTTTCAATAACCCCCTTAGCGTGGAGTCTCACCAGTTCAGCATGTGCTTCCTATTTTTCTTTTCGTGAAAGTACGAACGTTCGGTTCGGTACATGCTGAACTGGAGCTATTTTTGTGCACAAATTCAATGGTATATCCCTGGATACTGTTTAGGATATAAGTGTCTGTTGTTAATACACTCCATGCCTCCCAAAAGAAGTGTAATCTCCCACCGATATGTGTATTATCCACACTTCCTATAATTTGTAAGGGACCAGACCCACCTACCTCCATGGTTACCAGTGGAAAGTTTACTTCTTCCTGTGTAGTCTTCGAGGAGGTTGAGGCGCCGGTGTTTGGGTTTGGGGTTTGGGGTTTGCGCATTTTCCACGAAGGCCGGTCTGGGTCATGGCCTAAAAAAGACTGCTGTCCTGTATGTCCGGCCTTTGAGCTTTCACCAGCCTGATTGTCTTGCTCTGCTGGTGGGTGCGTAAGGGTGCTGTCTTTGAGTGTAGGAGGTCCTTCCTGTTGTCGCCTTTATAAGCCCCAGGGTATTTGCCTCCTCATCGAACTCCTTAACCTGTTTCGACAGGTTGCCCCCAAATAATAATAATGGTGGCTTTGTGTCTCCAGGTTTGCACAGGCCTGCAAACTTTGGATTTAAGGTAGGTCGGATGGCATTCTTTCTGATACTATTGATCTCATACTGCGTATTGCAGAAGAGTGCCAGTGCATCCTGTTGTTATTGCGACATTTCTTTCTCATCAACTGTGCGAGCGAAAGCTGTTAGTAATTTTAGTACTTTCTGGAGTTTTACATCCAGGGTGCGAAGTCGGGCACAACTGATCCCACTACCGGTGATTCTAGTGCCATCAGCCACTGCTGGCTGCCCGCAACTCCGCGGTCCTCCCCAGCCAGCTTTGTCGCAGCTCTAGTTGACTTTTTGGTTTTATCCATCGTTTTCCCACCTGTGAAACAGTACGAGAAATAACAACGACCGCAGAGTAACTCGCTTACCTGTCGGTCTCGGCTTTTAAACTTGCCGCTAAGGGGAAACGTCGTTCCACCCCGCCTATCGTTTCGCAATGCGTGTAGCGATATGACACGCATGCGTCCTGGCAGGTTCTTCACGTAGTCACTCACGTGACTCCGAAGTAAAATTAACTGTGTATTCTCTGTCTTCTCGACTTTTATTAAACAGGGGATGTAGCTCAGCAAAGAGACTGTTCATTTTCTTCGCCACATAACCTGGCATTAGGATAGTTGACCTTGTCGGTATTTTAAGTTTGATTTCTTCCTATTTCTTACCTTTTGAATTGAATTCAAGAGAGATCTGAATTACGCACTGGCCATGTGAAATTTAGATTAAGGTGTTGGTTGAGAATTGGGAATAATTTTTAAATAGTTATTTTAATTTATAATGTTATTTTTTACAGGGTCTGCCTTGTAAATAGTTTAAGAGTTTAAGTAAAGCCTTGACTGAGACTGGACAGGACCTTAGTGTGAATTAATTACATATGCACAGCAATTGACCAGAACCTTGTTAGTCTTACAGAAACCACTAGTGACCATAACGGCGAATCCTTACAACCAGGAGGTCACGAACTGGGATCGGAGGAAATTGGGAGACCGGTGGAAGGACCCCTTCCCAGTACTACTGACTACACCTACCTGCAGTGAAGCTCGAAAAGAATCCTCATTAGATACACCTAACTTATTGCGAAATAATTGGAAACTGGAAAAAGGAAGTATGAATTTGGATGTCCTCCTGCAAAATTGAAGGTAAAAGGAAGCCATACACACAAATAAAAAATACCAGTATTTACAGTATTTTGTTAAAACCAGCCATGAACATAAGCGAACGCACTATACTGAATTATATACATGCCTCCCTAATCCTAGATATTTGGAACGAGTCTCCCCCTGGTTGAATAAACTTGAACAATTAACAATAAGGAACTTTATTTGTTCCTTGAGGTCCTGGGATTAGGAATAAAACCAAACGGATCGATTTGAAATGAGAGACACCTCTGAATCACACTTAATCATAACTACTTGACCTCCAGCAACAGCAAAATAAGTAGGAAAAATGATAAATGACTGAAGGACAAACAGACAATTCATGTTTTAAAGTTGCCAATTACACAGAAGAAAAGATCACATGGGTCAGAAAGAAATTGTGCACTATGAAAAGTAACAGCTGCCTACTATGGCTCTGGTCCAAGTACCCTACGAACTATGGGCAAAGCATAAGAATCATGTGGGATGAATGTATTCAGCACCTGAACAAAAAGTGACTATAAAAAAGGGGAGCTGCTTTGCCATGAATTGAAACAATATTGACTGGCCCTGGAGGCTGAAGAAGGGATAGCTAGTCTTTATGATTGACATGATTGTCTTTATTGCAACGAGCACTATCAGTGAAAATGCCAAGTCTGTGTAATGGACCCCGAAAGTGGGAGGATGTAATGATGTATAATTATTTCATCGATAATGACAGAAGCCAACACCTTTACAGTAATTGACCTATGTTCAGTCTTTTACCCCATATCCCTGCACAAAGACCGATAGCCTATTGTTCCGTGGCTTTGCTAGCAGTGGTGGAATAACATGCCAGCCTGCTTATCTGCTGTAACAGTGAAGGGTTACAATTATAGATTGTTAAGCAGTGAAACTAACTGCTGTAAAGGAAACAAGCTTATTTACCTGATTAGGATTTTGGGTTTATGCCATAACCTCTTACTAGAAAGACAGATTTACAACCACATTATAATCAGACACATAGTGCTCCTTGTTCATGGTATCTTGTAACATTGAACTTATGGATATTAATATCTTAAAGAAGCTAAAAGCTAATCTGCATATCCCACAGTCAATGATAAATGGCATGAAGCAATTAAAGGAAAAATTTGTATGAGCTAACGGTAACAGACTGAAACGTATGAATTCTTAGAACTCTTTAATATTACTCTTCATTTTTTAAATAAGCTCTGCATAAAGATAGTTGACAGCTCCATTCTCAATTCTTGATCATCTTTGTATGTAATCATGTTAACTGTTTTACAACCATTGTATATTAAAAAACGTTCTTACTATAAAATAAGTATTGATCATAAAGATCAACACATTTTCTCCCGAGTCACCAAGTTACACGAGTACCTGCCGTTAGCGCCACGGTGGTCCACGAATGCCGGACGGTCATCGCAAGAGGTTCCTACGATGTTCAACTCTGGTTAACTCTTGCGTCAAGTCGCCCCGTGAAAAAGGGGTTTAACTTTGCTGTTGGGAGTTGAGTGATGGAATGGCAGTGACAATCCTCAATTCACAGGATCTGTTTTCTATCACTAAATTCTGTAACTTTTACATATGGCTAAACATTTGAAGAATTAAACTCACCACTATTTTGTTAGTGACTTCTAAATTTAAAATGTATCATACAGCAGAGGCTAATGGAACCATGGCATAACAATAGCATTCTCTATTTTTGAAGATTAGATTGTCCTTTGTCAATGTTATGCCTGTTATTGTCCAGTGCACGTAAAAGAGTTTGCAAGACATGCCAAACCTTGTGCCGTAACACAACCCAGAACTAATCATGCACAGCCTAGTTTGCTGAGAACCATTATTGTATTTGCTTTGCAGATATCACAATTGTGTTTCAGTATCTCTCCTGCTGCATTGCAACCAAAAATATCAGTTATATTATGTTTCATAAATAGGTTTAACATCTCAAGTGCCCTGCAGCAATTCAAACACATTAGTGCAGCTACTAAAGAATATAATTGGAAAAGTAGATTTTCTTTCCCTAACTCATTTTTTTATGCAGCATTAATATGGTCTGATGTGAGTTGTCTGGAAGCATGTTGAAAACAGATTGAACCACAACGTGTAAGAAGAGATTGGATATGGACTTGGGGAGAAGGGACAGTGCATACTTGCGGGTCATTGGAAAAGAACAACAGACAGAATAGATCCAGACGTCTGAAGTAGGTTCCCGACCTGAAATGTCTCATTCAAATCCTCCGGAGATGCTGCCTGACCTGCTGAGTTATTCTAGTGCTTTATGTTCTATCCAGGACAGAGGCTATGTGCTGAATTGCCTCCCGCACTGTCTCAAACTAAGCTTAAATAAACAAATCATATTCTAAGAGTTACAGAATATGAAAGCGTACTTCATGTTGGAAGAATGTTAAGACTAATTAATCAAATTGCAGTAAAATCCACTTTGCAGTATGTAGTTTACTTTAATTTAGATTATTATTGTTATGTGTATCTTATGAACTATGAAAGCATGAAGGGGAGTGGTCCTATTTTGATGGTGGGCTGTATATCATGTTAATTCATGCAGATGACACCCAGTCAACCCTGTGTTTATAGGGCATGCCCAATGTCTTCCAACAGGTTGAGAAGAAATTTTATAATGAAGTTCAAGATTATATCTGGGTTAAGAATGGAATAAAAAGTAAAAGGTGTTCTCGTAGGTAGACGGTTCAAATTTTAGACAATTCAGATTTTGGACAAACTATACAAAAGGCATTTGGAAATAACAGAAGTAATCATGCACTGGAGATAGACACAAATTGTTTGAACAAGACAGGCAACATCTCTGGAGAGAAGGAATGGGTGATGTTTTGGGTCGTCATCTCATGTCTGGATCAACAGGCTAAATCTTTGGTGGTGCCATTTTTGAGGTTACATAACAAACTTGCTCCGACCTGCTCCCTAAGCTGGGCATAAAATATCCCAAGCCACTACTTTCTTACACTGTAGAGTTTTTGTAAAAAACATTTCAGTGACTAGGAAGCACTTTGGCCATTTTGGAAAGAGCATGAAAGCTATTTGTTTTTTTTGACTGATAGAAAGACACAGCATGGGAACAGGCCCCTTTGCCCACTGAGTCCGAGCCAGCCATAGTTCACCCATTCACACTTGTTCTATATTATCAGACTTTTGCATCCATTCCCTACACAATTTGGGCAATTTACAAAAGCTAAATAATCTACAAACCTGCACGTCTTTTGGATAAAGGAGGAAACCGGAAAACCCATGTGGTGACAGGGAGAACATGCAAACTTCACATGGGCAGCACCTGAGGTCAAGATAAACCTGGGTCTCTGACACTTTGAGGCAGCAGCTGCTCTACCACTGAGTTGCTCAGCGTATAAAACCTAAATTTGGCTGACTTATGACAAATGTTCCATGTTTTATGTGCACTTAGAGAACTGCACACCTTTCCCTACATTATGCAATGTTACATGATAGCTATAACCTCAAGGAAAGACCCCCCTCAGGTACTTGATCACCCTTCTGACCTGAATGAGTAAGAGCCTGGCCAAACTTTTGTATCTGCTGTGATGGGAAGCTTCTCAGTAACATTCCAGACAAGAAATAAATTGAGCAACAGTATTTGAAGTAACCGAGGAATTTAGTTCAAATTGTATAATTATTAGATCTTGTGCAAGTTTAAATATGATTTTTGGTAAAAATAAAATGAAAGACTTTTGGATAATGTGCAAAAAAATCATTAGTTTCAGACAAATATCATGAGAAAGGCATTGAAAATTAATTAACTTGAAAGGGGAGCATATTATAAATGGAAGGATGCACATTCTACTTTGTCTTTGTTTGTGAGCAATGCGAACAACATGAATTAGTAATTAATAAGAATGCTTATGTTTGTCAGCATTCTTTATAAAACTAAGTTAATTTATAATCAGGTTCTTCAGCCGTGAATGTACTTCTGAAGCTGCAAGCTAACAATTGTCATGGTAACGAGGACACAGAAAATGAATGGCCACTTTTTGGGTTTGCCTCTTGGCTCACAGTGTGGTGTGAATGAAAAACGCTTCATATGCATTTAGCTCTGTCACATACGCTGCTGCCTGGAGTGTGGCACACTGAACCCTTTGCAGATCACTGAGAAAGGGCAGATTAATTGTTACATGCACATCTCCTACCATGATCACCGCTGTCACATTCCATATTTGACCAATACCCCTGCAACCTCCTACTGACAGCTAGTCAGTAGCCTGTGCAAGTAGATCAAACTGCTACTGACTGCAACATACATGCAGTCATGTTGCCTGGACAGAGATTAATTGGTTCCTATTTCTCATAGGATCCAGCCTGGATGCCGTTCCTTGTACCACCACCCCTTCCATCCCGAACCATATTCCTGACCGTTCAGAGGAAGTTGCACAGGGTTCAGGGGCATTTGAAGTTACCTTCAGTTAACACTGCAGTTATGCTGATACATTTACGCAGATACAATTATCCCACAACCTAAAAATATAATTCATTGCAGAAGGAGTACAGGGACTAAATATGATCAGTCAGCCACTTCATTCTCCTACAGTACCGTCAGTAGTGGAAACTGCAGAAAATTGGGTCATTGTTACCTTGGTTACATGCAACACAAATAGTAGCTGCATGGGAGTTTTATCCAAAAAAAACTCTTATCAACAGGACAATCTCCAGGCTGCTTTCCTCAACTGTACTGCTTCACACAGCTACTCCCCTAGATAATAAACAGAATCTCAGAATGTATTTGTTCAGGGAATACAAATGCTGCAGCTCAGAATGGTCTGGAAATACATGTTTCAGTACACAACTACCTTTTCAACACTGTTTTGCATTTAATCATTCCAAAAATAGATAAATATGATTGAGAATCACAGTATTTCGCTTCTCATTGAAGATGGGCAATTTTAAAGAGTATTGTTGGTGCCCTCAATGTGATTTAGTGATGGGACGGTCAGCCTTCTCCTTCCTTCCTCCACATCCTCGCATACTAGAGATGAGCTTGAGGGTGCAGTTTAGAGCATTGGGCATGAGAGGGACCCAGTGTGGGGGAGTTGCCGAGAACAAAGAGGAATTTGGGAGTGGGTCGGGGGGGGAGAGAGGAGAAAGAGGCACCATGGGGACTATATTGAATACTTTTTTTACATCGTCAACACCCTAAACGTGGCGACTCTTTGCATACTTGTGCATTGTATTCAAAACAAAGAATTTCAGCGTACCAAGTACACGTGACAATAAAGTATCAATCAATCAATAACAATGCATCTGCTTTACTGCAAGAACATCCCAGTGATTGTGAACAGGGGCACTACACACTGGAACTGGAAGAGATGTATATAATATTTCATTCATGCAATAAATGCAGCAAGAATGACGCACTTAGGTAACCCACAGGCTTGTCAAAAGATCAATCTTTTAAATATTACAATGAAAGTAAAATGGAAAAGACTTTCCTGTTGTGTTGTTTCTAACAAACAATAATGTGTGTTTACTAATACATCAGTCATTGAAAGTAAGCATGCAGGTACAGCAGGTAGTGAAGAAAGCGAATGGCATGTTGGCCTTCATAACAAGAGGAGTTGAGTATAGGAGCAAAGAGGTCCTATTGCAGTTGTACAAAGCCCTGGTGAGACCATACCTGGAACATTATGTGCAGTTTTGATCTCCTAATTTGAGGAAGGACATTCCTGCTATTGAGGGAGTGCAGCGTAGGTTCACAAGGTTATTTCCCGGAATGGCGGGACTGTCATATGATGAAAGAATGGAGCGGCTGGACTTGTATTCACTGGGATTTAGAAGGATGAGAGGGCACCTTATAAAAACACATAAAATTATTAAGGCATTGGACACGCTAGATGCAGGAAACATGTTCCCGATGTTGGAGGAGTCCAGAACCAGGGTCCACAGTTTAAGAATAAGGGGTAGGCCATTTAGAACTGAGATGAGGAAAAACTTTTTCACATAGAGAGTTGTGAAATTGTGGAATTCTCTGCCTCAGAAGGCAGTGGAGGCCGATTCACTGGATGCATTCAAAAGAGAGTTAGATAGAGCTCTTAGGGCTAGTTGAATCGAGGGATATGGGGAGAAGGCAGGAACGGGGTACTGATTGTGGATGATCAGCCATGATCACATTGGATGGTGGTACAGGCTCGAAGGGCTGAATGGCCTATTCCTGCACCTATTGTCTATGTATCTATGTCTATGTGATAACCAAAATATAAAGGTCCACTAATATTGACTGACATCGTTTGCAAGACAAATAGTGGGGAGAAATCTATACACCGCTCCCCTTCAATGTATTTATTTTTTACATTCAAATGGTCATCACTGGCAAGGGCCACATAACTTGCACACCCCTGATTGTCCTTGTGAAGTTGGTAGTTTGTGGTGTCTTCCTGAACTGCTGCAGACCCCCGGATGAACATGCTCCATCAGTCCCGATCCATGACTTAGACCCAGAGATGATGGAGGACCAGTGATAAATGTCCAAGTGAACACAGTGCACAGCTTGGAGAGGAAGCTACATGTTGTGGTATTCCCAGATGCAAGTTATTTTTGTTCTTGCTGGTAAAGTTCAAAGGTTTGGAATGTGCTGTTGTAGTTGGAGAGACAATTAATTGCAATCTAGTCTGTAGATGGTACATAGTGCACTCAGGTGTGCGGATGGTGCAGGGAATAAACGTTTAGGTTGGTGGATAGGTTGTCAGTGAAGCAAAGATAGAGTCTAGCGTCATACAACATGGAAACAGGGACTTCTACATGACTACTCCATTCTGAACAAGATGTCCATCAGTTATTCCTACCTACACGCATTTGATCCATAGCCCTCTGAACCTTTCCTATCCATGTACCTGTCCAAACGCCAAATAATCATTGTAATTGTATTTTACTGTCCCCTTTGGCAGCTCGTTCCATATGCCCACCACCATCTGTGTGAAAAACCGACCCCTCGGTTACTTTTAAATCTTTCCCCTCTCACCTTAAATCTATGGTCTCTAGTTTTGATCTGGACAAGGTTAAACTTCGGGAGCGTTCACTGCCAGCAATACTCAGGTACTGAAAAACGATTACGTACAAATAAACTATGTTATTTCCTGTAAGGAACAAATCCATCCTCAGGAACAGTTTCCCTTAAATACCCACTCAATTCAGTTGTACCAAGGACACTTGATACTCCATACTACAAACGCTACTTTCATATTCAAGGAGATCACATTAATCTCACCCTTGGAATTCAGTTCCAGCCCATATTTGTGATGAGAACTGACTGTAAACAGCCCTGTTAAAATCCTGTTTAGTTCATCCAGATGAGCAAATAGACATGATTTTAGCTTAAAATGTAATCTGGGAGGCAGCACATCCAACAGTGCAGCCTGACATCAGCATTATACTGGGCTGGCAGCTCATTTCTGGTGCTGAAGTTACCGGGATGAGATTTGAAAGTACAGTTTCTGACTCAGAAGCAAGTACCATTTGAGCCATGGCTAAAATTGTTGATAATTGACATGAAATGATTAAGGAAGGAACAAAGGGTGATAGAACGTGTACTAATATTCATTTATTCAAAGTGAAAGGCATGATATTTTGGCGCTATAAACAAGTTTCTATTGTACATTAAAAAAAAAGGTTATGATCAGCCTAATTGTTTAAGCTTGATCAAGTTGTGAAAATTGGCAAAAGGTTACATGAATAAGAATAGACGCGGCTGAGCAGATATTCAATCCAGCAAACATTCTTCTTATCGAATCCGCATCACAAGATTAGAAAATGCTCAGCCAGAGCTGAACACACTTCTCGACATCTGCATACAATGGCGTCTTGTGCTACTTGTGCTTCTTGTGCTTCTTGTGCGTAGTGGTGGAAAGATTGGTGGAAACAGGGCTGCTACGTGAACACTCTTTCCTTGACCCCACCACCAGCATTTATCTGATGTGTGCCATATCAAAATCTGTCCTTTGGTCACCCTGGTGTTTTATACTCCTGTTGGAATCAGTATAGGGCCAATAGTATGATCATAGGAAAGGAAGGAATTTACTTAACCATCTTCCTCATTCAAAGGACTCGTGTGAATCCATAAAATATGATTTAGAATATTAATAACATTTGCAACCTGCTATTGTTATTGCAGGGTTATTTTCCTTATACAAATACTTCTTTCAATGGGTAGGAAGGAACTGCAGATGCTGGTTAAAAGGAAGTTAAACACAAAAAACTGGAGTAACTCAGTGGGCCAGGAAGCATCTCTGGAGAAAAAGAATAGCAGACTAGGTTCAGACCCTTCTTCAGGATAATAGTCAGGGGAAAGGGAAACAAGAGATATGGACAGTGATATTGAGAGATATAAAACAAATGAATGAAAGATACTTTTCAATGGTTTCAATAGTTTTGTCGAGTCCTGAAATGGGTAATTTGTGCTTGTAGCTGGATAGTATTAGGAGAAGAACATGCTGGATGGCTCTGATAGCCAATTCCAAACGTTTGGGGTACAGTATCTGCTGTACCCCAAATAGCATGAAAAATCACTAGGATGAAAAATGATCTTCCACTTATTCCTTCCATTTAAAAATATATGTTCCACTGAGGGAAGAAAATGGGAACTTTCATGCCTGGTCATGCTCTTAGGAGTAATGCAGGGAAGGCAATATGATGATATTCTAGAGGTGGAGGGAATATTTCAAATACAAGTGGACTTCTCAGTGAGATGAGGAGGGCTTTTATTCATTTGATGCCATCTCCCAATTTCATTACACATATACACGCACCATCTAACCATGGGCCTGACCGCAGTTCATCAGCAATAAATGGCCATAGCAAAGTGGAGACATGCACAGGCCGGAGACTCGAGTTGTAAAGGAAACTGCAGGAAGATCATCAACTTGACAGATGCATTTTGTTCTGCTTAAAACCTGTTGATCTTCGAGTGTAATGAGATGCACGGAGGTGAAAACTGTGGACGGGCACATTCCAGGGTGCAGCAGTAGTTGCTAAGGGATGCACAGAAGCTCAGTGCCTCCACAGCTAATGTTTTTTGTGGGACAGAACCAACGTTTAGAGACCTACCACCAATGGACACTGTGGTGCTGGACCTTGGGGAATAGTCTCTCAAATACTTCAATGGTATTGTTAAAGGAGGAAACTTGGGTGATGTCGAGAGACATACATTGATGGTACAATTAGTATGATAATAAAACTTCTCCTAGTTGTATTATCCTAAATAAAGTAGAATTTGGTGATAAAAATGCAGCCTGCTACAGGTTGAATAGACACATTTACCAGCATCAGTGCTGGCAACTGCAGTTTTCTCTTATGTGTGGACTGCACGAGGAGTCAAATTCAGAGCACGAACTGGAAACCACTGATTTTGACTTTGAGTTATCTCTGGATGTCCTGATCCATTGAACAGCACTCGGGATAAAATGCAAACAATTCTGTGTTAAACGCCAGTCATTCGGCAGAAGATTGATGTAAGAATTTCCTTCAGTCAGAATAACTTTGATATTGTACACACACAGAATGTTTTTATGCTATATCTTCTGCAAATTAATTTTAATTGGTAAAATAAAGAAAATATTGAAAGGTCTATCCAGCTGGAACTGAACCCTATGTTTTGTTTGGAAGCATTAGGAGCCTTATCTCCTGTAGGCGGCTTGCTAAAGAGAAAAAAAATGGCCAAAAATGCATTGTAGAGCAACAATGCAACAATGCAACAAAATCCCTAGCAACATTGTAATTTATTTATACAAACAACTGGTGCAAAGAAAACATTGCTCCAGCAAAGCATTAATGACCAGAGAGGAAATGCAAATAAAAAAGAGGGCTATAGAACTAAAAATTGATTCAATTTTGCATGTTTACAACAGAATAGAGGGAGTCCATTTTAATAAAACAAAACCTAAGGTATTCAGATCTCTATTGGGATACATACAGCAGAGGCTAGCTAGTATAGGAAATCTTATTGAAAGTATGTCCTATTCTCCCTTCGAAAAAAACATACATAGAACAAAGAGCGGAATTTGAGAGGTGATGCATGTTAGCAGTTGAGCAATTGTGGCAGTAAAGGTAAAGCACTGTAACAATCTTCAGCCATTAGTACCTAGTGAATGTGTAGGAAGTGCCTAGTGAATGCTTTATTGTGGTTCCCTACTGAGATTCTCACCGTCAATGAAGCCAGTCTGCAGTCAATTTGATTCACTGCATTTGATAGCAAGAAATGGCCAAGGACAGTGGGATCAAACAACAACCCAGTTGTACTTTTGGACACTCAAGTTGTGGAACTGGTTGCACCTCTAACCAATCTGTTCAAGGAACCGAGGACAGAAAGCAAGAGAAGATGAGAAAGGGGTAAGAGATTAAAGAATCTGATAGTCTTATGAGATGGAACTACATATTATTAACTCCCACTGCCATGCATCATGGCTTTCTTTGATTTCCTCACTGCTGCTTTCTTCTCAATCAAATGTGGTGAAAGGGCACATATCAATGAGGAGGGAAAGCTGCTCAGCATAAAACTTGGCTCCATTTCTGCATGTCATTCAAGGCCAGTTTCTTCGCAAGAGTCTGAGCAAACATATCCACATGGCCATTCGGATCAGGATGGTTCAGCTTCCATCCCAGCCTCTGGTGACGATCAAAGGAAGTTCACAGGCACTAAATCATGCTCGAGTAACTGGCCAAGATTACCAAACTTTATTTATGATCACGGAAGTGCCAATCAGCACAAAAACAGCAACAGCCCCTTCTGCAACAAACTTTGTTGAATTGTTTCCATGAGTAGCCTTTCCAAGCCTTTCCACTATTCACTTTAATTTCATGTTTCCTCTATTTTGTGTTATTTATGACTGTTGGCAAATCAATTTCCCTTCTGGAATAAATAAAGTTCTATCGAATCATATCATATCATTGTATCGAATTATGGGCATTTATCACAAAAGATTCTTGACAGGAAGCTGAGCATCTCGTGGAGCAACATTTACCATTATCCTAAAATCAATATGCTGTGGATTTAGCCCCAACATTCAAACTATTCATGCGCAAGCTTAACATAAAGTCATGATCTTTAAAAAATATATCTACATACATCATTTGATAGTTGAGAACAATAATCCAAATATGTAAGAATGCACTGATGCACAACCTAAAGCATACCAGATTAATAAATATATATTCAAACTCAGGAAAAAAAGGGTGAATCATTAGCGAGTTCAATGCCAAGTATGGCTGCTGGATAGAATAATTACCAGTTTAGAAGAGGTAATTGAATACATGTAGTGCAGATAAAAGGTCATTTGTTTTCCCCTCTGAGTTTAAAATTAACAGTATATAGTGCCCTTGAACTTTAAGCTCCTTGGCAACTTCCACATAACCATATAACCATATAATAATTACAGCACAGAAACAGGCCATCTCGACCCTTCTAGTCCGTGCCGAACACGTATTCTCCCCTAGTCCCATATACCTGCACTCAGACCATAACCCTCCATTCCTTTCCCGTCCATATAACTATCCAATTTATTTTTAAATGATAAAAACGAACCTGCCTCCACCACCTTCACTGGAAGCTCATTCCACACAGCCACCACTCTCTGAGTAAAGAAGTTCCCCCTCATGTTACCCCTAAACTTCTGTCCCTTAATTCTCAAGTCATGTCTCCTTGTTTGAATCTTCCCTACTCTCAGTGGGAAAAGCTTATCCACGTCAACTCTGTCTATCCCCCTCATCATTTTAAAGACCTCTATCAAGTCCCCCCTTAACCTTCTGCACTCCAAAGAATAAAGCCCTAACTTATTCAAACTTTCTCCGTAACTTAGTTGCTGAAACCCAGGCAACATTCTAGTAAATCTCCTCTGTACTCTCTCTATTTTGTTGACATCCTTCCTATAATTAGGTGACAAAAATTGTACACCATACTCCAGAATTGGCCTCACCAATGCCTTGTACAATTTTAACATTACATCCCAACTTCTATACTCAATGCTCTGATTTATAAAGGCCAGCACACCAAAAGTTTTCTTTACCACCCTATCTACATGAGATTCCACTTTCAGGGAACTGTGCACAGTTATTCCCAGATCCCTCTGTTCACCTGCATTCTTCAATTCCCTACCATTTACCATGTACGTCCTATTTTGATTTGTCCTGCCAAGATGTAGCGCCTCACACTTATCAGCATTAAACTCCATCTGCCCTCTTTCAGCCCACTCTTCCAACTGGCATAAATCTCTCTGTAGACTTTGAAAATCGACTTCATTATCCACAACCTCACCTATCTTAGTATCATCTGCATACTTACTAATCCAATTTATCACACCATCATCCAGATAATTGATGTACATGACAAACAACAGTGGACCCAACACAGATCCCTGTGGCACCCCACTAGTCACTGGCCTCCAACCTGACAAACAACCATCCACCATTACTCTCTGGCATCTCCCATTCAGCCACTGTTGAATCCATCTTGCTACTCCACCATTAATACCCAACCATTGAACCTTCTTAACCAACCTTCCGTGAGGAACCTTGTCAAAGGCCTTACTGAAGTCCATATATACAACATCCACTGCTTTACCCTCATCAATTTCCCGAGTAACCTCTTCATAAAATTCAAGAAGATTAGTCAAACATGACCTTCCAGGCACAAATCCATGTTGACTGTTCCTAATCAGACCCTGTTTATCCAGATGCTTATATATATTGTCTCTAAGTATCCTTTCCATAAATTTGCCCACCACTGATGTCAAACTAACAGGTCTATAATTGCTAGGTTTACTCTTAGACCCCTTTTTAAACAATGGAACAACATGCGCAGTACGCCAATCCTCCGATACTATTCCCGTTTCTAATGACATTTGAAATATTTCTGTCATAGCCCCTGCTATTTCTACACTATACACTTTCCTACATGTTTATCATTGATTCTCAATTAAATTACCAGCAATTTGTTTGAAACAAATATCACTGATAGTCTTTCTCAATATAGGTCTTGGGAAAGAACTTGGGATTTGGGAAGTTATGTGTTCAAAGGTTTCAAAGGTCTTTTATTGTCACATGTACCAAATAAGGTACAGTGATATGTGAATTACCACACTGCCATGCACAAAAAAAAGCAACAAGACATACAACTACATTAAAGTTAACATAAATATCCACCACAGTGGATTTCCCACATGCCTCACTGTGATAGAAGGCAAAAAAGTCCAATCTTCTTCCTCTTTATTCTCCCATGGTCAGGCAGTCAAACCACCCATCAGGGCGATTGAAGCTCCTGCAGCCGGCGGCCGAACTTCCGCGTCGGGGCGATCTAAGCTCCTGCGTCAGGATGGTCGAAGCTTCTTGTGCCGGTTTAGAATTAAACAATGAGAGCTGTAGAGTTGCCAAATCTACAAAGGAAATTCAGCTCTGGATATCTGAAGAATGAATGAAATCAAGAGGAGGAGCTGCCCAAGGGAGCAGACTGGAAGTTGTAGAGGACATTACAGGGGTCAGAAAAGACAAGGCAAATGAGAGGTTCCTCAAATCTACAAGAGTACATAATTATGTTAATATTATCTTGTATGTTTTGGAAAATTAGAATGCAATAGGCTTTCAAGGTACACCCATAATATGTGTTGTAAATCTTTCAGTCACAAAGAGCATTAACACGCTCTACTCCATTCCTCACTCTGTACACTGGATAACCATGCTGATGATAGGGGAGAGAAGGGGAGAGAAGGGGGGAAGAAGGGGGGAGAAGAAGTGGAGACACTTTTAAGAAGAATAATAAAGTATAGCGGGCATTTTACCTACCAGTCGGTTTTCCTGGGTCCTGAAAACTCCAATGAGCCAAACAAAATGCTCAGTCAGCAAAGGAGATTGCCTACGACTGCCCTAGACTGCCTGTAACTAAATAGCGACCCCACTCCACCGCACTACGAGTTAAAAAGAACCATGCCGACCAAATTATATTCGCAGAAAAATTTTCAACATGCTGAAAAAAATTCCACGACCTAGCTGAGGCCACAAGTATTCAGGAACTTCCCTCGAGCATGAAGGAGAGTTCCAATGACCTCATAAGACCTCATAGGACCACTTGTCCACCATGCTGCGATTTTGAGTCAAGGGCAAACTCGTCTAAACTCACAGATTAGGTCGCCGCAGTGGGACAGCCCCTTTACCTTTTTTTTCTCAACAAACTTTACCTTCGATTACCTTCGATTGCCTTCAATTACCTATGATAGCATTATGACCTACTACGACCTACCTCGACTAAACCTACGAGTAAAAAAATATCAATTTTTTCCATTGCAACCTTTTTTTATTCAAGAGCATTTTTCAGCATGTTGAAAAAAAAACTCCGTGAGCTAGCTGAGACTTCGAATATGCGGGGACTACTCTCGGGCATGGCGGAGAGTTACAAAGATCTCCTAGGACCTCGTGTCGACCATGCTGCGAGTGTGATTCGAGGGGAAACTCTTCTAAACTCACGGATTAGGTCGCCCAGTGGGACAGGCCCTTTAATAGGAATCCAAGAGGTAACCTTTTCACACAAAGGAACAAACTGCCATAGGAGGTACTTGAGGCTGGGCCTATTCTAATGTTTAAGAAACGGTTAGACAAGTACATGGATAGGACAGGTTTGGAGGAATATGAACCAAATGTGTGCTTAGTGTAGCTGGAACATGTTGGCTGATGTGGGCAAGTTGGGTCTGTTGCCACGCTGCATCACGCTATAATAGTAGTAGCAGTGAAATATGAGTGTGGCTAGAGTGGTGTTGGTCTTTGATAATATTGGTTGCCTTATTAAAGCAGTACCTATTGATCCCTTTAATGGTGGGGAGGTCACTACATGAGATGGACTGGGTAGTGTCTACCATTCTCTGCAGCCTCATTCATTCTTGAAGCACTTGAGTTGCCGAATCAGGCCATGTTGCAACCAGTCAGTATGCTCTGTATCATACACCAGTAAAAGTTTGATGGAGAATTCATCACCATTTCTTAATCTTACATTTCTGTTTTTAAATTACTCGAAGGTAGGTGGTAATTTGTCATAAATAAAGAAACTTTGTTTAGTAAAGAACTCAGAGAATCTGGCTGCATTTCCTTATATACCCATGAAACACACACACACACACGGATTGGCACCTTCTCCTCTTACTCAGCCAAACATTCTATAACATTTGATACATTCCCTATTCGAGTATAGGAAATGAGACTGGAAAATTTATATTTTTCCACTTGCTATGAAAAAAGAAAGATTGTGCAGCAGGATTCTAACTTCAATGTCATTTGACTATGGGAGGATCAGGCTCGTGAGAATCAGTGTATAAAGTAACAATCAACAAATAACCTCTGCCCCAACTCTATCCTCTCTGCTTTGTCCAGATTAGAGTGAACGGATGTATGGTGCGTGTGAGAACGTTATAGTAGCATACTATTGTGCAAAATAACACATGGTACAAGAGCACACAAAAACACCATGCACAAAAATTCAATAAATTAGTACATGGTGTAGCTTCAGAATCCTCATATTCACTTCAGTCACACTGGTTTTGTGTTGAAATCATGAACATCCTTTCTGCTGGCCTTGCACAAAAAAAATCAAAAAAATCTCTGTCAAGAGAGAATTCTCCAGAGATGGATTAACACTGACTTTCCAAGTGATGCCTGACAAGCCACTTCCATTGTATGACCATTCCCTTTGCTGTCAGACAATGAAAGCTCCTTCTACCGGAGTAGCCATTCTTTAAAAAAAAACATGTCCTCTGGCTCCTTTGAACAGCTATTACAACTGATATGCCTTTTTGTATCCTAACATGCACCTTAGACTTCTCATCCTCAATCCTTGTGATCCCGATGCCCGATTTGGTAATGCCTTGCTTTTAAAATTCATCCTATTTAGTTCAAACCTCTCCATGCATTTACCTGCCCCAATTCACAGAGCATTTGGAGATTAGTCTCTCCTAATCTGGTGCTGCAAAATCTCTAATTTTAGTTGGTCCACCGTTGGTAGTTCTACTTCAATTGTCTGGAAACATTTAAACCTAAAACCTAACAGCCTAATTCCCTCATTGGTCACCTGCCCTAAAATCTCCTCAGGTGGTGAAGTGTCAAATGTAGTCTAATAGCACATGTGAAGCACCAACACATGTAACTACAATAAAACCATGAAATGAATGCTAGAAGGTGTGGCTGTTATTTTTCCACATTTCCAGAATGTTTGAGATTCTGACTGGAAAATTGTGAATTACCAATGCAGCACAATCAACAAGGATGTCAAACTGCCCTGGGTTGTTCCACAATGGAAGCAGCTGCTTTATTTAGGTATAATGCTGCCAAAGCAGCATTGTATGAAGTGAACGAAAGGTAGACTCATTTGTTCTCTCATTCATTTACTAAGATAATACATCAATAGAATAGTTCAAGAATTTAGAAAAAAACTAGTATTTCTTACAAAAAGCTGAACTCAGTGGGGCAGGCAGCATCTCTGGTGAGAAGGAATTCTTCTCCTCACAACTCATAATGTCACATAGCTCAGTATCATTGGCACCTTTGGAAAAGTTGCACTTGATTCCTTCACTCAAATCATGGATATAGATTGTGAACAGCACAGGCACTTGTGGCTTGTAGCACCCCGCCAGTCACAGCCTCGCAAGGGAAAATTATCCTTTTACTCCTACTCTATTTTTTGCCCATTAGCCATTCCTCAACCCGTAGCAGTTTAACCATCTCAAATTTACGCGTTTGTATTTTTGTTTAATTAATTTTTTTTAATGAATAATGGGTGGACACGGTGGCACAGCGGTAGAGTTGCTGCCTTACAGCGCTTGCAGTCCCAGAGACCGGGGTTCGAACTTAACTACTGGTGCTGTCTGTACGGAGATTGTATGTTCTCCACATAACCGCGTGGGTTTTCTCCGAGATCTTCGGTTTCCTCCCACATTCCAAAGACGTACAGGTATGTAGGTTAATTGGCTTGGTAAATGTAAAAAGTGTCCCTAGTGTGTGTAGGACAGTGTTAATGTGCGTTGATCGCTGGTCGGTGCAGACTGCAAAATCATAATGTATCTCTAAACGCAACTAAACTAAAGTTCCTATGTCACACTTTGCTAAAGGCCTTCCAAAAAATCTGAATGCACTACACCCATTGGTTCCTCCGTATTCATTCCCTTTAGGGGCTGTCCCACTGTGGCGACCTAATCTGCCAGTTTAGACGAGTTTGCCCTCGACTCAAAATCACAGCACGGTCGACACAAGGTCCTAGAAGGTCCTATGAGGTCACTGGTACTTTCCTTCATGCTCGAGGGAAGTTCCCAAATACTCGTGTCCTCAGCTAGGTCGCGGAAAATTTTTCAGCATGTTGAAACATTTTCCACGAGTAAAATGTGGTCGGCATGGTTCTTTAACTCGTAGTGCAGTGGAGTGAGGTCGCTATTTAGTTACAGGCAGTCGAGGGCGCCGTAGGCAATCTCCTTCACCGACCGGCCATTTTGATTGGCTCAATGGAGTTTTCAGGATCCAGGAAAACCGACCAGTAGGTAAAATGCCCGCTAAAGTTTATTATACTTCTTAAAAGTGTCTCCACTCCTTCTCCCCCCCTTCTCCCCTCCCCTCTCTCTCCCCTTCTCTCTCTCCCTCTCTCCCCTTCTCTCTCCGCCCCCCGTTCCCCCCTCTCTGCGCTCTCTAGAGGACTTACCGTACACTGTGCCCGCCGTCTTTTACCTTTCTGTTTATTGTGTTTGTTTGTGTGTGTGTGTGTGTGTGTGTGTGTGTGTGTGTGTGTGTGTGTGTGTGTGTGTGTGTGTGTGTGTGTGTGTGTGTGTGTGTGTGTGTGTGTGTGTGTGTGTGTGTGTGTGTGTGTGTGTGTGTGTGTGTGTGTGTGTGTCAGCGGTTGGTCGATCCAGCTCGCGGTTTCAACAGGGACGGTCAATACAGCTCGAGGTTTCCCAGGCGAGTGCCCTCGAGCTTGAAGGTCGAAGGCACTCTTCTTAACTCGCGGATTTGGTCGCCGCAGTGGGACAGGCCCTTTAGATATAGTCCAAAACATTTCTGCTATATGTGTGGTTTCTTTAAAAAAATCAATGCAGACTCTGCTCAATCCTATTATTATGTTCAGTCTCTTGCCACCTTCTCTTTAATAATAGGTTCTTGTACTTTGACTGCCATTGATATCACGTGTACTGGTCGGTCATTCTCTATTCGCTTTCTCCTTTCTTTGTTAAATAACAGGCAACATTTGCTGTCTTCCAATCTGGGGCACGTATTTCAGAGGTAATTACATTTTGGAAGATTACTATCAGTGCAGCCACTACTTCAACCTTTTGCAAATTAAATTAAGTTTGTATCTTTGCTCTTTCACTCTCTATGAAATTTAGACTTCAGTCTTTAGAGCTACAGCACGGAAACAGGACCTTCAGCAAACCAGCTCCGAGCTGACCAGCGATCATCCCGTACAATAACGCTATCCTACACACTAGGGGCAATTCACATGTTTTACCTAAGCCAATTAACCTCTAAACTTGTACGTGTTTGGAATGTAGGAGGGAATTGGAGCACCCAGAAAAAACCTACATGGTCACTGGGAGAACGTACAAACTCCATACACACAGCACCTGTAGTCAGGATTGTATCAGGGTCTCTGTCAGGCAGCAATTCTACTGCTATTCTACTATGCCGCCTGTTCTGCCACTATGCTGCCTTGTGGTAGTTTAAGCTATCCAAGCAACTTTTGTCAGATATTTCGGTACTTTCCTTTGCATTATTGCAAGATATACACAAGGAACAATATAATTTAGAAATTGCTATCAATGATAATTACACACTTAACATGAGAGGTGATGATGCAAGGAGCTTTCAATGTCTCCAATGGATATTGATAGTCTGCCATGCCTCTCTGTGTGTTCATTTGGCAGCCATTGTTAAGCAAGAATAACATTTGGAACTGTAGCAAAAAGATAGCAACTTGTTAAATATTGTTGATTCTTGTTTGTGTGGTACGAGAAATCTGTTTGTTTCCAGGGCACAGGGATCCTCGAGAGCCACTTTGGAAGAGTTGTATCCATTAAGCAACATCAGTTGCTGAATTACACAGCATCTCAGTGCTGGTTTGACTATGAATTGGAAATGGTCACTCTCAAGGGAATTCCATTTGATAAGCAACGGTAAAGTATTGCACTGCAATATGGTAAAGTCTGCATTCAACTGAATGTACTCCTGCATTGGTATGTCAGTATTTCCATTCAAGTGACTTGTGCAGAGGTGCATTGATATACGAATGACAAAAGGCAATATGTCTCTGCACGCAGCTAAGATATTTTACTTGCCTGCCTTATTGTAAACTCTGTACTTTCGCTTATGCCCATGTATTTGACTTACAGCTTGCATTTGGTTAAGGTATGACACCCTCTGTATTATAAATACTACCAATACACTGAACATGGCAATTTTCTGTTTTTATATCCTCAGTGCAAGACTTTGACATCACCTCAAATACTCCAAGGAAGTAAAACATTTCCCTCATTTGCCCCACCATCAGCAGTTTTAAACTTACAGTACAGCAGGTGTCAACTGAGAATGATACTGTAGATAAATAATCAACTGTATGTCCCCCACAGCTCATGTGAGTGTGTAGTCATTTTAAAAACACCTCCCTTAAGTATGATGAAAATCATGTGGTTTTTGGACTAATTATATCTGTGCTTCCAAGTAGATAGGACAGCAGCAGCTCTAGGCAATAACTCATCAATTAGGGATGGCCATAATGTCTGCCCTATGAGCAATCTTCACAATCCGTAAATAGGTTTAACAAATCTGCCATCATTTGCTAATTAGGTTTTGATATTCTTGCAGAGACGAAGCATACATTCATTGAGCATTTCAACCATTTTACATAGGATTTTCTTTCAGAAAATAAATCCTACCCAATCAAAGTTGTGTTTGAAGCAATCCTGCTGCAGATTGTTATTTTATTTTCATACTCCATAATCTGAACATCCACTGTGACTGATTGTTTAAATACTGGAAATTACGATTTTAGAATTATAAATTTCATTTAGGCAAAGCGTTTCCAGATCTCCACATTCTCCACCCCGGGGCTTTGCAATGAAGGAAGCAATTTTAAAAGGTGATCATGAAGGGGGAAAAAAACATCAATGTGCAGATGCTAATGCCAATAAACTGCTTTGTGATAATGACCAGGTAGTCTGATAGGGGTAAACATAGGCTGGGATATAAGCAACAGCTCTCTTGCTCTTCTTTGGAATAGTACACAGTCGAGGGCATTGTGTTCGTCAGTTTAATATCTTATCTGACAAACAGCCTCTCCACCAGTGAAGCACTCCCACAGCTACCCTGACCTGCCTGAACTGTACATTTAAATCTCAGGTGTGCAACATGAAGCTACAAACCATTGATGTAAGAGGGAAGCTAATATCCAGCGAGAGCAATGAACGGCATGCTATTACATGCAGGATATAAATCCTGACATGCAAACACCATCTGTACTGTGGATTCACATCAGCAATATATTTTTATAATCATTCTTACGACCAACTTCACTTTGGGGAACGTTACCGTTCAAACTAATTTTGGTGGGAGTGATTATTAGTTTTGAAATCTCTGCTCTGCTCTGGTGTGCATCTTACTACGTCTGAATTGCTGATGTAGTTAATGGAGCACTGTCCTGAGGGAAAATAGGTTCCTTAACCTTTAACAAACATCTTCATTCAATCTAATTATGCACTATCTCATTGGTTTAATTGCAATTTACAGCTGATGTAAAACCTTGTATATATCTGAGTGTTGGAGATTATTGGTAATCTAAGTTTTTGGTTACCTATCTTAATATTCCTTCTGTGGGTTAACATCCATCCCCCATGGACAGGTGCTCCCCACCCCCATGGACTGTCTCCCTCGGATGGTAACGTCGCACAGACACATGTGCACTTTATTCTGTTTTGACTGTTTTGCCTGTTTTACTGTTTAAATGTTCTTTTTACAAACCATGTTCTCGGGGTACCTAAATATAAATTTTATTAGTTATTTTAAGTTATGACATCGGGTGTAAGCTGCATACTAAATCTCGTTGCACTTATGTGCAATGACAATAAAATATATTATTATTATTATTATTATCTTTATATGTG
The DNA here is from genome assembly GCF_028641065.1 of Leucoraja erinaceus. NCBI lineage: Eukaryota > Metazoa > Chordata > Chondrichthyes > Rajiformes > Rajidae > Leucoraja > Leucoraja erinaceus. Next base: position 32,950,059 of record NC_073379.1, on the reverse strand, counting down.
GAGGTCAGGAGCCAGTGCATATTACTTGAATATCTTTAAAAAAAAAAACAAGATAATTGTATATTGAGGGCATTGCTTTTCTACATGGCTTTCAAAATTGTATTTGGCGGGACTGGATGAGCTAACAGTTCCAATTCTGACCCAATTCATACTGCAATCTGCAAATCCTTATCACTAGAAGTGTTGATTATATCAAATTTGTCTTTTGTTGTATAATATTCCATGTAACTATGTATTTATAGTGCATAAACCTGTGCACACCAACCTCAGAGAATAGTGCCACATTGCCAAATGGAAGTGAGTGGCTTTTACCAATGTTGGCTTTGACAGAGACAAAACTACTGTGACGCAGAGTAATTAGCTCTAGCACTTTACTTCCACAGATGCTACTCAACCTGGATTTGCTTTTGCTCCAGATTCCAACATTTGAAGTTCCTTGTGTTTCCATTTTAGATGTTGATGTGTGTTAGCATACCCATCCTACAACACAAGTATTTGAAAATGTCTCCCTGTTATAAATTCATGCATACTGGCTTCAATGACTATAGCTACTAGTAAATAGCTTGAGCACCTAACTTGATTGTAGATGACTGATTCCCGCATTAAATTCACCTGTACAATAAATCCCTTATGACCTGGACATGATGAGTGCAACTTCCAAATAAAATGTTCATTCAAGACGGTTGGAGCCAACACAGGTCTGATGGGGAAAAAATCAACTCTTTCATTTCACAGTGAGGTGAACATAGAGAACAGTTGCTATAACTCGACACAGTTAATTAAAACAGTACAACTTTGAGAACCGATACAAATTAAAAAAACCATCCCTGGCTTCTCTACTTCGCTCATTCATATAACTTGAAGATGGTTTTTATCTAGCCTGCAGCATTTGGATCTCTTGAGTTTTCCTCACCAATCCAATGCCTGTCCCTTTGTTTCAGTATTGGTTTGTCTGTATGTCAATGCCTCCCAGATAACCTGCCTGATCAAATATGCTCATCATCCCCCATCCCCTGAAACCCATGAACCTTTTGGAACAGTGCAGTGGCCTTTCCAAAGACCTTGAGTACCAAATGCCAGGTTTACTATTATTATTTGTTTCTGAAAACCAGGTAGACATAAAAACAGATGGAATTTATCTAATATAAAAAAAACATTAGACCATGTAATTAAGCATAAAATCAGCACACAGTTAAGCAAATAAGCATTGAAATAAAGACAAAATAAAACTAAAATACTGAGCTAAACTAATATTTCTAAAGAAAGTGTGCAACCCCATTCAAATAATGAGATGGGCTAGGAAAGCTGTGCAGTGGTTAGTATAAACCACAAGGATGAGATACTGAGTTTCCCACCCTTGGCTCATTAACTGAGGGAAACTCCTGGGCCCAATGGTGAATGCCATTTCCCTTAACTGCTCTGTATTCATATATGTGTTGGTCTCCAACTTGAATAAGTTAAATGTTTCTGCATTTACAACACTCTGAAATGGAGAACGCCAAAGTTTCTGAAACTCCAGAAAAATTATTCATCACCTCCATCGTAATTGGTTGACCTCTTATTCTGAAACAATGCCCATTAGTTGTAAATACCCCGACCAAGGGAAATAGCTTCTCAATATCTCCTCGGTCATTCCCCTACAGAAGGTTATATGTTTCAATAAAATCACTTTTCATACTGCTTGACTGCATTGATTGGAATCCCAACCTATAAAAATTTAATTTCATTTATTATTGTCACGTGCACCGAGGTACAGTTAAAAGATTTTGTTTACATGCCATCCAGTCCAATAGAAGACTATACGTGATTGCCATCAAGCTGTCCACAGTGCACAGATAAAGGATAAAGGGTACAGCATTTAGTGCAAGATAAAATCCATTTAATGATAGTTCAGAGGTCTCCAATGAGGTGGATGGAAGGTCAGGACTGCACTCTAGCTAATGAGAGGACCACTCGGTTGCCTGATCAGCTGTTCACCTGATCAGGGACTGATGATTCAGTTGCCTGATCAACTGTCCCTGAAACTGAGGGTATATGCTTTCTATCTTCTGTAATCCTTGCCTGATGGGAAAAGAGAGATGAGAGGCTAACCAGACATTGATGAGTACTTCAGTACATTTGATAATAATAAACCCAGATCTAAACCTACATTTGAATGGGATCAATGTTTACCTGAACAACTCAAGGTTGTTATCTTAACTTACCTTTTTCAATCCATATGTCCCTTGAAGCTCCCACCATTAACTTTAATGTTATATATATACTATGTTGCCCTCACACTCTATCTTCACCCTTTTATCAGCTAATCGTATTCCTTTGCTTATTTCCAAAAATTTCCCAATTCCCTGGTTGATCATAAATGTTCACAAGATTGTACTTTTAGTCAGTTTAAAACTAGCTTTAATTTCCTTTATTCACTGCAAATTTTACATCCTTTTCCCTGAACCACTTTGCACATTGGAGCTTATTATTGCTGTGGTTTGTGAACTATTTTAAATGCTTGTCACTGTTGACCTGTCGCCTCACTGTTTAATTTATTTTCCCAGTCCACTTCAGCCAACTCTGTCCTAATACTATTATATTGAACATCAAAAATGCAGATGTTGGAATCACTCTACACTCTACACTCTACACCTCCATCCCCCACCAGGATGGCCTCAAAGCCGTCCGGTTCTTCCTCGACCAGAGGAGCAACCTATACCCAGCCACTCACACTCTCCTCCGCCTAGCGGAGTTGCTCCTCACCCTCAACAACTTTACATTTGACTCCTCCCATTTCCTCCAAACACAAGGCATAGCTATGGGCACAGGCATGGGCCCCAGCTACGCCTGCCTCTTTGTCGGGTACGTTGAACAATCCTTGTTCAATACGTACCAGGGCCCCATCCCCGACCTCTACCTCTGTTACATTGACGACTGCTTTGGGGCCACCTCCTGCACCTACACACAACTGACTGACTTCATCCACTTCACCACCAACTTCCATCCGGCACTCCAATACACCTGGACCATTTCCGACACTTCCCTACCATTCCTTGACCTCACCATCTCCATCGCAGGGGACAGACTTCTGACCGACATACACTATAAACCAACTGACTCACATGGCTATCTGGATTACATGTCTTCCCACCCTGCCCCCTGTAAAGACTCCATCCCCTACTCCCAATTCCTCCGCCTACGCCGCATCTGTTCCCAGGATGAGACATTCCATACCAGGGCATCGGAAATGTCCTCATTCTTCAGGGAACGGGGATTCCCCTCCGCCACCATAGATGAGGCTCACACCAGGGTCTCATCCATACCTCACAACACTGCTCTCTCTCCCCATCCCCGCACTCGTAACAAGGGCAGTGTCCCCCTAGTCCTCACCTTTCACCCCACCAGCCGGCAAATACAACACATAATCCTCCGCCATTTCCGCCACCTCCAACGTGACCCCACCACTCACCACACCTTCCCATCTCCCCCTATGTCTGCCTTCCGCAAAGACCGCTCCCTCCGCAACTCCCTTGTCAATTCTTCCCTTCCCTCCCGTACCACCCCCTCCCCGGGCACATTCCGTTGCAACTGCAAGAAATGCAACACCTGTCCCTTCACCTCCCCCTTCGACTCCATTCAAGGTCCCAAGCAGTCGTTCCAGGTGCGACAAAGGTTCACCTGTATCTCCTCCAACCTCATCTACTGCATCCGCTGCTCTAGATGTCAGCTGATTTACATCGGGGAGACTAAGCGGAGGTTGGGCGATCGTTTCGCCGAACACCTCCGCTCAGTCCGCAATAACCAACCTGAACTCCCGGTGGCTCAGCACTTCAACTCCCCCTCCCATTCTCAATCTGACCTCTCTGTCCTGGGTCTCCTCCATTGCCAGAGTGAGCAACACCGGAAATTGGAGGAACAGCACCTCATATTCCGCCTGGGCAGCTTGCGTCCTGATGGCATGAACGTTGAATTCTCCCAATTTTGCTAGCCCTTGCTGTCTCCTCCCCTTCCTTAACCCTCGAGCTGTCTCCTCCCATCCCCCCACCCTCTGGCTCCTCCTCCTCCATTTTTCCTTCCTTCTCCTCCCCCACCCACCATCAGTCTGAAGAAGGGTTTCGGCCCGAAACGTCGCCTATTTCCTTCACTCCATAGATGCTGCTGCACCCGCTGAGTTTCTCCAGCAATTTTGTGTACCTTGGAAATCTTAACTGTTTTTTAAAAAACGTTTTTTACTTTTTTCTCTCTGGGTGTGGGAGACGTTCACCTGGCCAGCAGCTCTTCTTATTCTGTATTTTGCACTCCGATATTCTTCTATGTTCTTACTGCTCCTATTAACACACTGATCAAATGACCTTGTTTACACTATATATCTATGGTCATCCCTGTCTTACTCAATAAACACAAACCCCTCCTAACCTCTCTGGTGCTTATTAAGTTTATTTGGTGTCCTTCCCTGTCCTGATAAAGGTTCTTCAACCTAAAACCCTAGCTCTGCATCTTTTTCTGCAGATGCAGCCTGACCTGCTGAGTATTTCCAGCATTTATTGAGTTTCTTTTTTAGTCCTTAAGTTTAGAACACTAATTTAAAATCCAGTTTTCTCACTGAATTTGAAATTGAACTATGCTTAATTCCCAGGGATCTAATACTATAAGATTAATAATTCTTGTCTCATTGCACAATACCAGATCGAAAACATTCTGCTCACTGGTGCCTTCCACAATGTGTGTCCTACGAAATCATGCTGAATGCTATGGTGTCGTCAAAATCACCCTTGTCTATTGGATTTGTCCAATATGATTAAAATGGTCCACTATTGCCATAGTACCTTTTTTACAAGTTCCCATTATATCTTGATTTATACTCTTTCATACTTTACAGCTATTATAAGGGGCATTTTCATCCCTGCCATTTCTTATCACCACTCAGATTCTACACCTGAGCAAATATTGTTCTGAGCAGTGCAGTAGTCTTTTTGATTAACAGAGCTGATTGCAAGGGAATACACTGCTTGGAGCCAAGTCTAAGTATTCAATCCAGGAGTGAAACTAGGAAACACTCGACATGCAGAGCACAATAAAAAAAAGTAAGAACTCCATTCTGCCAATGCCAGTCTTTCAAAATTAATTGTTGATTTTAGATCTGAGATTATTAAATTCTGACTAACCATAGGTATATACGATAAATCATACAGAGCAAGATCACAGATCACCCATGAATTTATTGAACATCGGAACAAGTCTCACCCACTACATGACCTACTCCTTACATTCTATATACTCATCACATCTCGCACAACACATATGTGTCAAATATTTTCTAAACACGATGAATGCTTTTTTAATTACCTTGAAATCTAGAAATGCCTATTGATTAGCCTCTGGGTAAGAATATTCCATCCAACTGAATAATTTGAGATTAGTTCAGAATTGGAATTTGCTCCATTTCCTTTATTGGCCTGGGCGTTAGTCCAGCGTTCTTTCCCACAATGATTAAGCAAGTTTAGATTGATGTTACAAGCTGATGAATTGATTGCTCTGAATAATCTACTGAACATTGACATTGCAGGTTGACCTGTCTTAAAACTGTTGGAAAAATATTGGAAAACAATTAAAATTCCCCACTTGATGCAAATCATTGTTCATTGTTCTTTCTTGCTGTCGACTCATGTAACTACACTCATGCCTGTCAATAGATTTAGAATTAATTGCCACTAGAATTAGTGATGACATAAAACAATGGCACAGTTAAATTGTGTAACTATTGACATGGAATAAATTAAGATATACGAAAACTGTGACAACTTTGTCTATTTTCAACATGGTAGAAGATTTTCGTTTTGCAAACAATCTAAACAAATTGAAAATGTTTTCAATATCCTAGATGATCTGTTCAACAATATGGTGCAGGTTAAACAAGCAAGGTAAAATTGTCCAAAATCAAATCAAAAAGTGTTGGAAACATTCAACAGGTCACATAGCATGAATGAAAGAGAAACATAGTTCATATTCCAAGTCAAAGATCTTTCACCAGAACTAGCTACATCAAATATAAAGGGTTCAACTTGAAACATTTAATCTAATTCGTTCGGCTAAAAATTCAGCTTTTATTTTATTTTAAGTTTTATATTATAAAGGGGACTATGCACTTACAAATAATAGTCATATTCATACAGTGTGGAAACAAGCCCTTCAGCTCAACTTGCCAACCAACATGCCCCGTCTACTTGAGTCTGTGCCTGTGTTTGGCCCATATCCTTCAAAATATATTTATATCCATGTACCTGTACAAATGTCTTTTAAACATCATAATAGTACCTGCATCAAGTATCTCCTCTGGCAGCTCGTTCCATATGCCCACTGCCATTTGTGTAAAGAAGTTGCCCCTCATGTTCCTATTAAATCTTTCCACCCTCAATTTAAACTTATTTCCTCTGGTCTTATTACCCTGCATTACCCTATCTATTCCTCACATGATCTTATGCTCCCCTATAAGATCGCCACTCATCCAACTGTGCTCTAAGAAACAAAATACTAGTCTGCTCAACCTTTCCCTATAACTCAGGCCCTCGGGTCCTGGCAACAGCCTTGTACCTTTTCCAGCTCAACAACAACTTCCCTCTAACAGGGTGACCAAAACTGAACACAACACTCTAAATGTGACCTCACCAATGTAATGTACAACTGTAACATAACCTTCCAACTTTTATACTTAATAGTTTGACTGATGAAAGCCAATGTGCCAAAAGCCTTCTTGAAACTCCCTAGAGCTCTGTCATTCACATTATAGGCCTTGCCTTGATTTGACTTTCCCAAATGCAACTTCTTGTACTTATCTGTATTAAACTCCACTTTCCTATCATCTGCAAACTTCCTAATCATGCCTGGCACATTCTCATCTAATCATTGATATAAACAAGCATTTATCATGAGTTATAATGCTGATTTGGGGCAAGGCCAACTTTGATGGTGTTAGACTGGAACTTACTCAAGTTGATTGGAGTAAGTTGTTTGCCGGCAAAGGAACGTCCAGTTAATAGGATGTTTTTAAAAGTGTGGTGACAAGAGTTCAGGGTATGCATGTTCATGTTAGAGTGAATGGGTAAATCAGGTGACAGTAAGGAAGCTTGGATGACATGAAAAATTGAGGCTCTGGTCGGGAAAAAAAGAGGCTTGGACTGGTATAGGTTCAAGTGTATCCTTGGAGGGATTTCGGGAACAGTACTTAAGTATGAAATTAGGAGGGCAAAAAGGGGGTAGGAGATAGCTCCGACAGATAACATTAAGGGAAATCTAAAGGGATTTTAAGTATATTAAGAGAAAGAGTGTGACTAGAGAGAAAATAGGGCCCTTTAGATACCAAAGCAGTCATCCCTGTGTGGCGCAGAAGGAGATGGGCAAGGTCCTTAGTGAGGATTTCTCCTCTGTGGTTACTATGGAGAAAGATGTGTTGACTGTGGAACTTGGGACAATTAATGTAATTGTCTTGAGGACAATCAATATTACAGTCAAGGAGGTGCTGAGCATCTTAGATTATATAAAGGTGGATTAATCTCCAAGACCTGATCCATCCGAGGACACTGTGGGAAGCTAAAGAAAAAATTGTTGGGCCCCTGGCTGAGATATGCATTTTATGAGCTCATATCAAAGGTCAGTCTCAATGAAGCTGATCTTTAAGAACATGAGGCTATGAAACCTATTGAACCTGCACTGCTTTTGAACAGCATGACTGATCGTTTACACCAAATCTATGCTACTACCAACTCTCCATATCGCTGGCATCCATGATAGTCCAGCCTTTAATGTATTCAATGTTTTCTAGTGACCAGCTCTCATTGTGTTTGCTCTCAGCATGTTTAGACTCAATATCATCAATGTCTCCAGATGCCAAGATCCAATGCAATGAATCAACACTGCTGCATCTTCAAGGCAAGTGTAATCTTTCTATAATCAGGAAATAACCATTCCTTTCTGAGGTTATTGATAGGAGGCACAAACCACGCTCAGGGTCAGGCCTTAGTTGAGCACCCCAGTTGCAGCTTCCAGATACAATGTTGAAATCAGTGGGCCTGGGAGGGGAAGGATCCATTTCTGGAAGGAGGGCGCCAGTGGGACAAAGAATTAACATGGAATGGTCCTGATTTGGTCAAACAATCGAGCAAGTGCAAGAACAATCTTCAAGTACCACATCTAGATAAGGATCGGTTTGGTTATCATTAACAATAGCTACCACTTGTAATACTTCACTGTTTAATTTAGTTTATTTTAGAGATACAGCATGGGAACAGGCCCTTTGGCCCACCGAGTCCACACCGACCAGTGATCCTGCACACACTGGGGCACTCGGGAAAATTTTTACATTTATAGCAGGCCAATTAACCTACAAACCTGTACGTCTTTTGAGTGTGGGAGGAAACTGAAGATCTCGGAGAAAATTCACGCAAGTCATGGGGAGAACGTACAAACTCCATACAGACAGCACCCATTGTCAGGATCGAACCCAGGTCTCCGGCGCTGCAAGCGCTGTAAAGCAGCAGCTCTACCGTTGTGCCATCGTGCAAATGACAAAAACAGCATGGTACCTTTCAATGCATCACTGGACCACTATTTATATGTGTAAGGCTCCAAACCATTTCCAATGATAATTCTGAGCACCAGGGAGCCTAGAAATCAGTAAAGAGGCTATAAAGGAACCAAATAGTGGTCTACTTGGCAATAGGACTAGCAGGTCAGCCAGTATCTGTGGAACATTTCCTTGTGATACTACAGGTTAACATCAGCAAAATACATGGTTTAGTTAAAGGCCTGTCCCACTAACGCGACCTTTACAGGCGACTGCCGGCACCCGTGATAGGTCGCCAAAATTTTCAACATGTTAAAAATTCAGTGGTGACCAGAAAGACGCTACAACTCTTTGGAGACCTCTCACGACCATACAGGCGATCCCTGGTGACATGTCGCTGGTGTCCTCTCACGACCATACAGCCTGTATAGTCGTGAGATGTCTCCTATGGTCGTGAGAGGTCTCCAAAGTGTTGAAACGTCTTTCTGGTTGCCTGTATCAGGTACCAGATGACTATTCTGAAATAATGCACAGTAAATATTTTTTTCTCAAGCAATGCTGCATTTAGCATTAAGGGCCTGTCCCACTATGGCAAGTTTATCTGCGAGTTTGCGCTCGCCACAAGCTCGCAGCATGGTCGACACGTGGTCATACATGGTCACTGGTAAGCCTTTTTCATGGTCAAGAATGGTTCCCACATAGCAGGCTGAAAAATTGGTCGGCATGGAAAAAAATGTATACTTTTTTACTCGTAGGTTTAGTCGAAGTAGGTCATAGTAGGTAGGCATGTTATCGTAGGTGATCGAAGGTAATGAAAAGTAATCGAAGGTAATCGAAGGTAGTCATCTAAAGTCGAAGGTGGTCGTCTTCACTCTCCACTATTGGGTGTCCCAATTTTCCTGAGAGCTTTGGCGATTAAATCAAAGCTGGATGAAGCTAGTCTTCAACAGTCGAAGAAGGTTGCAGGAGGTCTTCTACATAGTCGAATGAGATCTTCTACATATTCGTAGGAGGTTCTCTACATAGTCAAAGGAGGTCATAGGAGGTGTTCTACTTAGTCGAAGGATGCAAAATGTTCGGCGAGACAACAGGATCATGACACTCTCCTAAACTCGCAAATAAACTCACCATAGTACGACAGGCCCTTTTAGTGCAACTTGAAAACATGGTAATGTTTAAAAAGTCTTCTTGCAGAGAGTGGTGAATCTCTGGAATTCTCTACGCAAGTTGGTTATGGAGACTACATGACTGAAGATATTTATAGAGATAGATGCACTTTATAAAGATTGGTGAGTTGAGACTATGTAGCATTGGGATCAGAGGTGGATCAGCCTTGATGTGGCAAACTTGAGGAATAGGCTTGAGGCGTCCAGTGGTCCAATCCTGTTTACATTTTCTGGTGTTGCCTTGGATGCGTAGAAGGGAGAAGAGAGTGTGTGTAGTTGTAGATATCAACTTGTGGAAAAGGACATACAACTGTGTAGATCCATTGGTATTGATTACAGTGGATTTTCAGAGGAGGTGCACAAGTTGCTGCTGGTGAATGACCATAGATCATATTGATTTCTCCTCCACAGATGCTGCCTGACCCGCTGATTATTTCAAAAATCTTGTCCTTTTATATTGCCATTGTAACAGAGTTATGCATAGCTTTCCACTTGATTCTAAATTAAAAAAATATGTGATATTATTGGTGAAGAAGTCCTCAGTTTCACTTAATCTTTTCCCACTTTAAAACTGCAGTTTCTATTAGTACTTATGTGCCACTTTAAAATTATCTACTTAAATTCATGTCATCAACATTTTCAGAGAAGCAGGGTCATGCTTTGCTTCAATTTTCACAGTCATGTATAGTGTTTTGCAGAACAGAAGAGGCTTGCACCATTGCATAATTGTGCTCAACAACACACAGAAGATTTATTATTCATATTTCAATAAAGAATTTGCTCCTGTATAAGTCAAGTAGGGTTTTTTTTTTTTTTTGCATTGAACCCATCTTGTTAGACTGCAACATTATGCTGAGAAATTACAGTTAATTATCAAGCATCGCACAACAGAACATCAATAGTGTGGCAATGTCCTGTCACTAATTGCAGGCAGTATGCAAATAACATTACCTCTAAGCTGTTCTTTGCATGATATGTTCTACAGACCAGAAACTACAAACATATGAATAGTTTTTTCTGTCAAATGAGATGAACAATTATCAGATTAGGCAAATATTCCAGAGAGGTGTTTTCCTTTACACTAAATGTATCCAGGATGTGACAAGAGTGCGGTCTAGGTTAGAGAAATATGCTCTCACAACAATACCTACTTCCAGGATAACCAGTGTAGAAGCATTTAAACAGGATGCAAACTGACAGCACGCTCTTTCATTTATTTCACCTTTCACAGTGGTAGATGCAGACAGAATGTGTTATTAGGCCTAAGCTTCAACTTCACGGAGTCAATATATGTTTAACATTCATACTCTTTGCTGGTCATGGTAACATCACTTTGCATTTGTTTACTGTCTGCACTGCTGCTGAAACCATAGACACCACATGTTGCTCAGCTCAGAATCAAGAAGAACATTCAAATACGTGAATTAAAATCAAAATACCACAGTTAATGATAATGTTAATGAAAGTGCTGGATTTGCTCAGCAAAGCAAAAAAAGACACAGTGCTGGAGTATCTTAGTGGGTCAGGCAGCATTTCTAGAGAACATGGATAGGTAATGTTTTGGGTCGGGATCAGAAGAAGGGTCCTCTCCCGAAATACCATCTACCTTAGTCTGAATAGCGGTCCTGACCTGAAAAATCACTTTTTAGTTTAGTTTAGTTTAGAGATACAGCGCGGAAACAGGCCCTTTGGCCCACCGAGTCTGCACCGACCAGCGATCACCTCGTACACAAGCACTATCCTTCACACACTTGGGACAATTTACAATAATACCAAGCCAATTAATCTACAAACCTGTACGTCTTTGGAGTGTGGGAGGAAACCGGAGATCCCGGAGAAAACCCACGCGGGTCACGGCGCGAACAGACAGGACCCGTACTCAGGATCACACCCAGGTCTCTGGCACTTCAAAGCAACAAGTCTACCGCTGCGCCATCTTACCTATCCATGATCTCCACAGATGCTGCCGGACGCGCTGAGTTACTCTAGCACTTTGTGTCTTTTTTTGTAAACGACCATCTGAAGCTCTGTGTATTGCCATCGGAATCACTAGCAGGTCAGGCAGCAAATGTGAAAAGAAGAAAAGTGGTAACGTTTTACCACTAAGCAGCAGTTTTCCCTCCATGGACCTTTGCAGTAGTGGGAAAGACGCCATCTTATTTAATCTCACCAACTCTTTCTCTTCTTATTTTAAACAAAATGCAATGATTTTAATTTGGGGACAGTGGTGGTTCACATTTCGCTAGGAAATCCTGATGCAGAACCTCCACCAGAAACAGAATTCATTCATCTGCCTCCGCAGATGCTGCTTGACCCGCTAATTTCCTCCAGCAGTGTGGGGTTTTTTTTGCTCCAGATTACAGCATCTGCAGTTCCTTGTTATAGGTGCTGTCTGTTCCTAGTTATCTTTGAGGTTTTGGTTGCATTTGACCAAGGTAAAACAATCAAAAGGCAAGATGTACATTCCACAACATTATTCTTCCTACGCAAAATAAGATCACACTTTAAACCAATGCCAACCATTTAATCCCATTCTATTACACACTCTTCTTTAAAACAAATGCACACAGCAATAAATATGATGTCTTATGTTGTCAAGGACATCATTCCATTACCCTCCTTTTGTTCGCACTGGTCTGCATTTTATGCAATGAACCGAAACTCAATGATTCCTCAGTTAAAGCAGCTGACGTGCCAACAATCCATAGCATAAAAAGAAAATTATCCCATTTTTATTCCACACTCAAGTATAAATTAATAACGGTTTGATACTTACATTGCAAATAATTTATTTCTCAAGATTTTATTATGAAATCACTCATGAATAAAAATCCCAGAATGAATCAGCTCTTGCTGTCCCATAATCAGGTGGCTGAGGTATGACAAGTGTCCTCGCATGAGTATTGTTCGTCTTCCCTGGCATCACCTTGGTGGATCTCAGTTTCAGTTTCAGTTTAGTTTATTGTCATGTGTACCGAGGTACAGTGAAAAGCTTTTGCTGCGTGCTAACAGGTCGGCAGAAAGACAATACATGATTACAATCGAGCCATTTACAGTGTATAGATACATGATAAGAGAATAACATTTATTGCAAGGTTAAGCCGACAAAGTCTGATCAAGGAAAGTCCAGAGGGTCAACAAATGGGTAGATAGTAGTTCAGCACTGCTCTCTGGTTGTGGTGGGATGATTCAGTTGCCTCAGTGATCTGTGTTGGGTCCACTGTTGTTTGTCATATACATCAACGATCTGGATGATGGTGTGGTAAATTGGATTAGTGAGTATGCAGATGATACTAAGATAGGTGGTGTTGTGGAAAATGAAGTAGATTTTCAAAGTCTACAGAGAGATTTAGGCCATTTGGAAGAGTGGGCTGAAAGATGGTAGATTGAGTTTAATGCTGATAAGTGTGAGGTGCTACATCTTGGCAGGACAAATCAAAATAGGACGTACATGGTAAATGGTAGCGAATTGAGGAATGCAGTTGAACAGAGGGATCTAGGAATAACTGTGCATAGTTCCCTGAAGATGGAATCTCATGTAGATAGGGTGGTAAAGAAAGCTTTTGGTGTGCTGGCCTTTATAAATCAGAGCATTGAGTATAGAAGTTGGGATATAATGTTAAAATTGTACAAGGCATTGGTGAGGCCAATTCTGAAATATGGTGTACAATTCTGGTCGCCAAATTATAGGAAAGATGTCAACAAAATAGAGAGATTACAGAGGAGATTTACTAGAATGTTGCCTGGGTTTCAGCACCTAAGTTACAGAGAAAGGTTGAACAAGATAGGTCTTTATTCTTTGGAGCACAGAAGGTTAAGGGGAGACTTGATAGAGGTCTTTAAAATTATGAGAGGGATAGACAAAGATGACGTGGATAAGCTTTTTCCATTGAAAGTAGGGAAGATTCAAACAAGAGGTCATGATTTGGGAATTAAGGGACAAAAGTTTAGGGCCAACATGAGGGGGAACTTCTTTACTCAGAGAGTGGTAGCTGTGTGGAATGTGCTTCCAGTGGAAGTGTTGAAGGCAGGTTCATTTTTATCATTAAAAAATAAATTGGATAGGTATATGAACAGGAAAGGAATGGAGGGTTATGTTCTGAGTGCAGGTAGATGGCACTAGGTGACAGTAAGTGTTCGACACAGACTAGAAGGGCCGAGATGGCCTGTTTCCGTGCTGTTATTGTTGTATGGTTATTTAACAGCTGGGAGGAAACTGTCCCTGAATCTGGACATATACCTTTTCACACTGCTATACCTTTTGCCTGATGGGAGAGGGGAGAAGAAGGAGTGGCCAGGCTTTAACTCATTCTTGATTATGCTGCTGGCCTTGCGAGGCAGCGTGAGATAAATGAAGTCAATAGAAGGGAGGTTGGCTTGTGTGATGGTCTGGACTGCATCCACAATTCACCACAATCTACATTGTGCACTGGTTTTTATGTCAGTTCCACAATGGGATTTCCACGATTGCACCCAGTACCCTCAACATGAGATTATCTACTTTATTTTTAAACTACTTGTAATCACTTTTTTTTAATAAAAACTTTAAAAGTCAGGTCCACAACCATCATCAAATTGTTCAATTAACAAATGTATGTTTAATTTTCTTGGTGTAGCCTGTCATTTTTTTATGCTCATGTTAATGTTTAGATTAGTAAATAGTGTTTTTAAATGTTTTAAGTGAAGTATTTATTTTTAACCAAGAACTGTCCTTATTTTTAATGTTTTGCCTTTGAATTCAAAAGGCTGAAGAGTTTTGATGATTGCAAAACATATTGTGGCCATGTGCTTTGTCAAAGATTTGCTCAGCTGTTTCGAGGACAGTACTTATTCTGACTCAGCTAAATGAAAGTAGGTAGTACAGTAGTTCCACTGGGATCATTACTGCATACATATTTAAGCCCTAAATTATAAATGTCCTCATTCTTGAGTCATCCTTGTCTCTCCTTAATTATTACTTTGCCTTTCTTTACAGATAATGTACAAACCCTTACACTTTCTATGAACTTATGTACGTTCATCTTATAATCTCTCGCCTTCCCTATTTATTTCCCCACTATTTTCTTGTGTACATGGCTTACTTCAGCATTGCCAGCCATTTGAAAAAAATATGCCTCTCTCTTTTAAAAGTTTAGTTTGGTTTAATTCTCTTCATTTACGCAAGAAAATGTTTATTTCAGTTGTCCTCTATGTTTTATTATGAACTTATTCATCACTATGAACATGCTAATCCATCAACCTAGTTTAATAACTTGTCCGGTTAATTTGGGGTTGATCCCTTATCTCTCTGAACTTTCCAATTTAGCTTTTTTTTTACCTCTATCGCATCATTATAACTTTTGAATTTCATTGAACTTTATTATATCCTTTCACTGTTTCCCAATGGCTTTGCTCTTGCATCAATTTATAATCACATAGCATTTTCCTGAGCCATATTAAGCAATGCTTTTCTGTTTCTTTGTTTGTCCAGAAACATGCTGATGTGGGAAATATATACATTTCCTGGATTCATTATATATTGTTTTTCCCAATATTATCAACTGCATGGAATTTGTTTGAGTTTGTCATTGCTTAAACCACCCAATTTACCACTATCATTGCTATTGCGGATTGCTGTCTTGATCTTCACTTTTACTCTTTGCACCATTTCCTAATACATTATGTGCAGGTTTTTATCAGATAAAAGGGATGCTTTTAGATGTTCTTTATATTCCTGGTCTTCATGGAGCAGCATCCTTGTGGTTCACTGCCTGGGTCAAAGCAGTAGACTCTCTATCTCATTCACGTTGTCTGGACACTCCTTCGGCTAAGCATTTGGTTGGCATTCCAAATATTTTGTTATTATTCACAAATAATTTTATCAGATAAAGGCAGGGTGAATGTGAGAAGTTGATTTGGAAATTGCTTAACATTAATAAGCAAACATGGAAGCATCAAGCAAAGCTGACAATGTTAGTTAATTCTTAAATTAATGATAGTTAATTCTTAAATTAATGATTAAAGCATTGTGCTAATTACTTAGGCCACCATTATGTACGAAGTAGATCACATTTACCGTTCTCATTTCTCCATTCAAAGACCTCTGTGATCTTTATCTTCCTGCCTTAATAACCTCCCCCAGCCCAACTGCATCATGCCATAATGTACTTGCTATTATTATCTGCAGGATCCCTCTCTTCATTTGGCTCAAGTTTATCTGCCTTGCTTTAACTGCCTTAAGTTAATGTTTTAGAATTCCGTAGGTTTCTAAGCTCCTATCCTGCTACCTCATTTCAAAAAACTCCATAAGACATGCCTCTGTGACCAAGCTTTTATAATCATCTATTTCAGGTAATTCTCATGTGGTGCAATTTTTAACTAATGATGATTCACCTTGGGATTATTACTGTTATTAAAATAGTGTAAAATAAAGAAACATGGTGTTAATGCATAATGCAGGTTTATATTTTTGTTACATTAAGGAAGAAAATCCCATCCAGATCACGTTAGTATCACTTACATACCTATCAGATCTCTCATCCAAATTCAGATTGTTTCCAGATTGTCAACAATTCCATGTAACATTTGTTCACTTACAAAGAACACCAGAGTGCAATCTCACATATTGCATTAAACAACTTACTAAGAAACCAATCTTTTTCATTTTATTCAATTGATCTTGGTCTTGAAGGTTGCTAAATTTGCTGACAATACCAAGTCAGGTTGGAAAGTCAGTTTGCAAAAATGGAATGAAGTTCCAAAGTGAGTGGACAAAGAAGTGGTACATGGAGTAGAACATGGAAAATGTGAAATTGTCTATTTTGGAAGGAAAACTAAAATGCTGTGAGTCTTTAGGAAGTCTCTTCCTCAAAGGGCAGTCAAACTATTTAGTAAACCAGGGATAATAGACTCATGCAAAACAAGGGGATGAAAGGTTTCTACCAGGTAGATGGGGAATGTCGAGTTGAGATTTGTAACAGCCAGAGAATTATGCCAAATATCGCATCAGGGCCTAAGAGGATAATCTGCGGGATAGAAAGCCATGCTGCAAATCAAGAACTAAATGCCTCAACGAAGGCCATATGATTGACACTTGGTCAACTTCAACATGCAAGCATTGCTGAGATATCTTTACATCCCACTGTGACAGATCTCAATGTGAAAAAGAAATAGAAAGACAACAAGTAAATGGAGATTATTTTGAAAGTGAAGTTTGTAAAAGGGATAGTCTGATGAATTGCAAAGGCACAACAGGCACACTGGTTATTACGGAGTCGATGGTTGGAATAATTGTGAAGTGACACCAGCAGGAATTTGAAGGGGTTAAAGAAACACAGGATTAGGACTAGACTTATAATTGTAGAATTAGCAATAAAAAATACTATGCTATGTCTTTATGATATGCGAAGAAATACATAAAAGAGTGCTTTACCAGATGATTGATCGAGTGTCCCCAGAGATAAACCACTGAAGAAGAAGAAGACCTTGACTCAGAGGCTCAGAGAAGATCTTGCCAAGATTGAACTTCAGCCAGTTTCAACAAGTCCAAGTAATATCTGGATACAAGAAGTGGGTTTTGGAAGTTTTGAAAGTAAATTAAAGAGATGTGCAATTAAGAGTTGTTAAAGTGAAGAATTGATAAATATTTTTTGAAACTACAAAGTTAATCTTGAATTGTTTGATCTAATTGTAATAAATATAGTTATTAAGCAAACCCATTGTCTGATGTGGTTTATCATGTGCTGCATTTATTTGACAACAGGTTACATGCACAATCGCTTTAAATAATGGGACAGGCCTGAGTGGCCTACTACTGTTCCTAAATCAGATATTCATATTTTCAGACTAGGATGGTTACTTTCCTGCCTTCACAAGTACATACCCTGCCCTCCATATTACGTGCCAAATAATTACCTTATTCCCGAGAAAGGTCTGTCCCTGCTCATTGAAATAAAGATAAACACAGGACATCAGTTGAGGTTTGATCTCTACCCAATTCAGTGATTAACTGGATATGTAATCATGTAATATAATATTGACTCTGAAGATGGTGCATTAAAGGTGAAGCTGGGTAGGCACAGATAACAGAAATAAATAGAGATGGTTGAGATGATTAAGAGGTTAATGTCGAGCATAAATATAGCCATGATCTTATGGGTTTCATGACAGAAATATCATAGAACCCGCTGATTTCAACATTGAATTTTCCAATGTTAGGTGACACACCCCCTTTCCCCTCCTCTCTTTCCTCTGTCACCTACAATTGGACCCCTGTGTGCCTCCATTTCTCCATATATATGCATTCCTCTGGCTTGATATTTCCCTCTTTATCAGACAACCTTTAATCCCCTTTTCATCTTTATCCTAGGTACAATAAAAAAAAACCTCTGCACCTGTATTCACCTATCACTTGCCAGACTTTGTACCACCCCATCACTTTTACACATTTTTCCCCTTACTCCGATCAATCTGAAGTAGGGTCCTGGTGGAAATGTAGTCTATCCATTCCCTCCACAGGTGATGCCTGACCCATTGAGTTTCTTCAGCACATTGTGTTTTGTTGGATAATTAAATGCTCAAAACTCTATCCTAACATCTAGTGCTGCACCAATCTCTGTCATGATGTTGGTGAACAAGGAGGAAATAAAAATATAACATGATGAATATTGTCGATTAATGCCTTCACAATTTAAAATGCATTGTCTTGTATCAGGTTAAGCTCTAACATTATAAGTTTGATGTGTATGTTTTTTTTCATGTTCCTAATGCAAGTACATGGTGGGCAGGGGGAAGTCACTTTGATAAAAAGCCTTTTCCTTTGCTTTTTAAACCCTGCTGGCTGAATCTCATTTCCAACACGGATTTAACCCACCAGCTGTGCTAAAACTGTGAGTAAAATTGAAAACTACATGCATAAGTCACGTCCAACACAATCCAAATGAAACCCAGTTCACCATGTGGTGCTGCTAAAAACAGAGGCTACTTTAATTGCAATATCTCTCACTGCTTCACTTTATTGATGTTTCTACCACCTTGAAAGATTATTGACAGAAGTCAATTCCCCCAGGTCTCGGAACAGCTGTCCTCGGCCTAACCACTACTTCCTTCCATCGCCGAGTCAGTGGGGGTGATGTTCACTCATGATTGCAGAGCATTCAGTTCTATTTTGAACACCTCAGAATAATGAAAAAGAAAATCCATGTTCACTTACAACAAGGCTTGGATTATCTCCAAGCTTGGGTTTGTCAGTGAGAACTATCAGTCCTGCCAATCTAGACCATATCACAACACCTTCATTAAAATAGAGCCTAACTGTTATCCATCCACTTCCACATTTATCTCTCTCCTTCAAACACATGGCTTTACCATTACTTAGTTCCTCATTGTCAACATCAAGTGTGTTTTCTATGACTGTAAAATTAACTGGATAAACCATGTAAATGCTACGTGTGCAGGGCATTTGATTGGTATCCGACATTTATCATCTTTATCTCTCAAAAGGACAAGACAGGCAGGTGGGAACATCAATTTCAATTTAGTTTATTGTCACATGTACCGTGGTACAGTGAAAAACATTTGCTGTGCAATCCAGTCAGAAGAAAGATAATATATGATCATAATCAAGCCATTTGCAGTGTATAGATACATGATAAGGAAATTAAGTTTATTTCGAGGTAAAGCCAGCAAAGTCCAATCAAGGATAGTCCGAGGGTCACCAAAGAGGTAGATAGTAATTTCACACTACTCTCTGGTTGCAGTAAGATGATTCAGTTACCTGATAACAACAGGAAAGAAATTGACCCCAAATCTGGAGGTATGCGTTTTCACACTTCTATACCTTTTAGCTGATGGCCAAGGGGCCAGGGTGCAACTTGTCCTTCAGATTCAGATTCAGATTCAACTTTAAGTGTCATTGTGCAGTGTACAGTACAGAAACAACGAAATGCAGTTAGCATCTCCCTGGAAGAGCGACATAGAATATGATTTCAATAAATACATCTATTTACATGCATACAGTCATAGTGTTTTTCCTGTGGGAGGAGTGTCCGAGGGGGGGGTACATTTTTGAGTAGTGTGACAGCCGCAGGGAAGCAGCTGTTCCTGGACCTGCTGGTCCGGCAACGGAGAGACCTGAAGCGCCTCCCGGATGGTAGGAGGGTAAACAGTCTATGGTTGGGGTGAGAACAGTCCTTGGTGATGCTGAGCGCCCTTTGCAGACAACGCTTGCTTTGGACAGACTCAATGGAGGGGAGCGAGTAACTGGTGATGCGTTGGGCAATTTTCACCACCCTCTGCAATGCCTTCCGGTCGGAGACAGAGCAGTTGCCATACCATACTGTGATACAGTTGGTAAGGATGCTCTCGATGGTGCAGCGATAGAAGTTCACCAGAATCTGAGTAGACAGATGGACCTTCTTCAGTCTCCTCAGGAAGAAGTGACGCTGGTGATCCTTCTTGCCCAGAGTTGAGGCATTGTGGGTCCAAGAGAGGTCATCGGAGATGTTGACCCCCAGGAACCTGAAGCTGGAAACATGTTCCACCTCCGTCCCGTTAATGTGGATGGGGGTGTGCGTGCCGCCCCTAGACTTCCTGAAGTCTACAATGAGCTTCTTGGTCTTTTTGGAGTTAAGGGCCAGGTTGTTGTCAGCGCATCATGCTGCTAGGAGCTGGAACTCATCGTTGTTGCTGATGAGGCCAATCACCATTGTATCATCTGCATACTTGATGATGGTGTTAGTACCATGTACAGGTGTGCAGTCATAGGTGAAGAGGGAGTAGATGCTACTGGCCTTGTCAAGGCAGCGTGAGGTATAAACTGAGTTAATAGAAGGGAGGTTGGTTTGTGTGATGGTTTGGGGTGCGTCTATAATTCGCTGCAATTTCTTGCAGTCTTGGATGGAGCTGTTAAGTCCCTGTCTAAGTCAACATCATTTTAAATTAGAGCCGTATCATTCTTCCTTTACTACTGGCTAAGACTAGCTAAGAGACGATTTGTGAATTCAGAAGAAACGTCTTAGTTGCATACAATGGGGAGAAAGTGGAACTCTGCTCCACAAATAGTATAGATGAATGGGACATGGGGAAGAAACTTAAATAAAGTAATTTTATTGATATATTCCTTGCTATTTCTATCATCATCAGAAAACATTTACTCTAAGTGGGCTATAACAAAGACCACAAATCCCCACTAATCTTTATAATGGTTTATTCTAACCATGAGAATGCCACTAACAGAGTGAATGTGTGAGCAAACATGTTGTGCAGCAAACAAAGCAACATTCAGTTAATCTTGGAAATAGCTAGCAGGTCAGGTGGTATTTGTGGAGAGAATCAGCTTTTCTCCACACCTGCCAAGGATGATCTGATGGGTCTTTTCAGCATTGGTTTTCATTCCAGTACTCTAAACGTTCTTTCCTTTCTCCCTCCCCCATCTATTCTTATTCATCTCCCTCAATTTACACATCTTCCTAAGAGATCAGCTGTGATCAATGGCCGTAACCATTATCTCTCAGCCAGCACCAACACATTTGCATCTTCAGTCTATATTAATCTCCATCCTATCGCATTTTTTAATGTTCTCTCTTTGTCTTTCACAATACCCCCCCCCCCAACCACACCTCAATTTCCATACTGCAATTTAAAACATCTTTAATTTCCAACTAGTTTTGTTTTGGATGAAAAGATCTTGATCTGAAAATAACTGTTTCAAAGTTATAACCTAATTGCTGTCTCATAGCTTCAGAGATGAGTACTCATGATCTTCTCTATAACCATGTGATTTTGAACCTGGCTCCTTCAGTTTCGTCCAATGTCACAAACACTCGTTGGCAGGTTGATTGTCAACAATAAAGAACTACTACATGTATATAAGTGACAAAGAGAACCAAAGAAAAAAAGAATATGTATGTGAGAAGGATGGTCGGTGGGGGCACTGCAAGCCGGCAGCCCTGCCAGCAGGGTGTTAGTTTTTTGTACCTTTTTTGTTTTTTTAGTGTATGTTTTTAATGTTTCTCTGTGTGTTTTGTGTGGGGGTTGGTGTGGGGGGGGGTAAGGGGGAAACCGCTTCAGTCGCCTCCTCCACGGAGAGGCGACTTTTTCCATGTTGCCTCCCGGGTGGACTGACATCGAGGATCAGTGCGGCCTTTTCCGGAGATGGGCCAGGGGCTTCATCAAGTGACGAATAAAACTGATCGATTGATTGATTGATTGATTGATTGATTGATTGATTGATTGATTGATTGATTGATTGATTGATTGATTGGTTGACTGATTGATTGATTGATTGATTGACAGAGGCAGGATTATAAAACGACAGGGAAAAAAGGAGCATGAGTGAGAGAGATAAGATTGCTGCAAGTGACTGCCATGGACGCAACGGGGTAAATGGCCCCCTTTATTGCTGTAATAAGTAGAATTTCCAACATTTTCTAATTAAATCTAATTAAATCTAGGACCAGACCTCAAAACTTTCAGAGAGGATATCCTCACCATATATCAACATACACTCCAACATATATTCCAGCTTTGCCCAACACCTCTGCCCAACACCAATCCACTTTCTGGATTGCCCAACACCTTTGCCCAACACCAATCCACTTTCTTAAACACCTGTGCTCAGTTTACATTTATCAACCTGATCTCCTGGTGGATCAGCACTTCAACTCCCTCTCCCATTCCGAATCGGAACTTTCTGTCCTGGGCCTCACTTTGGCAATGGATGAGGCCCAGTGCAAATTGGAGGAACAGCACCTCATATTTTGCTTGAGTAGTTTACACACCAGCGGTATGAACATTGACCTCCAAATTCAGATAGTCCTTGCTTTCTCCCTCCCTCCCCTCCCCCTTCCCAGCTCTCCCACAAAGCTACTGTCTCCACCTCTTCCTCTCCCCCCCCCCCCCCCCCGACATCAGTCTGAAGAAAGGTCTCAACCCGAAACGTCACCTATTCCTTCTCTCCATAAATGCTGCCTCACCCGCTGAGTTTCTCCAGCATTTTTGTCTACCTTCTATCTGGGTGAGGTTTTCAATAGCGGGCACAGCCAAATAATTTGAAACTTTGTAATGATCTCCATACTTGATTCCTCCACCATTTAACTCACAGAAGGACATATTATCATTAGGGAAAATGCTCCATGTGTAGGATTAAGAAGAAGGTAATTAAAAACTGAGAAGCACTGTTTTATTTCAGCAGCTCAGTGAAATATAATTTGACATTTAAAAAAAAGTTTTCTAGTATCTGATTGAATAGAAAATAACATTGATTTTTGTTTCTCAGTTGGATGTTTTGTGCTGCTACGTTCCAAATAAATACTTTTGTGTTTAGACAATAAAAACATTGTCAGGAAAACATTACACAATTTTTCAGCGTTGAAGGATTGCATTTCCCATTGGATTTCTTGCATTTCCAAAAACACTTTAAATTTTCCTTTATAACATAGGGAACATTAAAAAATAATTCTACCTGGAGGGGAAACTAAATATCAGTATTTTTTTCTCCAAATTATTTTTAAATTATCAAAGGAGTTTTTGTTCATGGTGTATAAAACTGAGCACTTGATTCGATGCTGTTCAGGAATTGAGTCCATAATGGTGTTGTGCCCTTATATCTGTTGATTGTGTGCCAGCATCACTCATTTGTCCGACCTTCACTAGCCATGTTAGACTGACAACATACTTACACACATGTAGAAACAAGGAACTGCAGATGCTGGCCGACACAAAAGGACACAAAATGCTGGACTGAAGAAGGGTCCCAACCCAAAACTTCACCTATCCATGTTCTCCAGAGATGCTGCCTGACTCTCCAGGATGTTGTGTCTGACTAACACACTGGTACATGTAGAGCCATTAATTGCAAATCAAGCACTTGAAGAAAGTGAAGCATTGCTGATGGGGAATTGTAACCTCATTCCCTCATTCTTGCTGTTGCACTCCTCAACCACTGGATGGAGGGGGCACTTCAGATGGCGTTAGGTGTTGGAGAAAGAACCTACACATGACTATAAGACAGGCTCCACAGTAGGGAGCTTTTATTTTAAAATGGGTCACGGGAGCAATTTCCTTCCCACTGTAGCAGCTTCCCATTGTACTCATAGCTGAAGAATTGTGCAGCTCTCAAATAGAGGCAACTAACCTCACGTATTGGTGGCCTCTATTTGTAGAGACCAATAGTGGTAACAAACCTCACATTAGTTGAGGATGGGTAAAAAGAGTCAGATGTCCTACGTTTTTAGCTATAACCGCATCTCCCTTTGGCTTATTGTTTGGCAAGCTTTGGTGCTTCAATAAGCACATGGCCAGCATAGCATTTCCACTAATGATGAACACAGATTTTAATTGATCAAATGCATCATAATGCTGAGTTTTACAGTCTTCCTATCCCAAAGAGGAAACTTACTTGCTTGTTTTTTTTCTATTAAATTTGACAAGATTGAGTGCACCACTTTGTGCAAAACATCATGTCACGATGTAGATTCAAGATAGCTGCAAGGCTATCTGCAAAAACAAAATTAAATGCCCAAAGCAAATAAATTATCATACCAATTTGATTTTGGCTCGCCTGATGTCTCATTTCTACAGAAGTTATTAAACTTGATGTTGTGGTTAATGGCAAAGTGATTGTGTTTGCAGCCTATTCAGGTATATGCAGTGAAATATATGGGAATGTGGGAATAGTTGTGTCTAGTTCCATAGGTTATTATTCCCCATAAACATTGATTGAGTTTCACTGCTATTCAGAATTGCTGCCATTGAGGAATGTGCCGCTGGGACATTATGGATGCCAGTAGGCCAGTTGTTAATCATGACTAATTGAAGTCGGGTAAATAAATAATGCTGGCCAATAACCCTCCAATTTCTAATGTTATCAACAGGTGTAAAAGCCAATATTTTTTCAAGTCCCATCATGAATGCAACCAGACCACCTTTTTTAAAAATTTCATGCCTTCCACCCTGACCATTTCCTTTTTTCTCTTCAACCTTCTAGGAGAAGGGACTCGATCCAAAACATTGGCAGGTCTGAAGAAGGGTCTCGACCTGAAACGTCGCCATCTGAGGAAGGGCCTTAACTTCGTCAATTCCTTCTCTACATAGATGCTGCCTCACCCGCTGATGTGGACTCCCAGGTATTTAAAGCAGCTCACCCTATCCATAGTAGTCCCTACTGTGTTTGTTATGTTTTCTATTGAGTACTGTGCTTTCAAATCTATTATGCTGCTGCAAGTGAGAATTTAACTGTTCAGTTTTGGTACATATGACAAATAAACAATAAATAGATTTGAGTCTTGACACTTATGACGAAAAGCTGCTTGAACTACTCTTTATCTTGTACAGTATGTTGGAAGATGGAATTCCATTGTCAGGATTCAGTGCTGTCCACTCCATGCATAGTACTTAAGATAAAACTTAGAGCAATGATAAGTCATTAGCAGAGTTGGTATTTTGACCAGTTAAAATTTACACTGTTAGACCTAATTCTAGTGCACAATGATTACATTTTCACATGATATTCTATTGAACAAGCCATAAGAAGAGTAGGTTAAAAAATCAATTATTCAACAGTTATGAAAGGGGTGGCACAGTGGCGTCCTAGTAGAGGTGCTGCCTCGCTGTTACAGTGACGAGTTCAGTACTGATCTCTGGTAATGTCTGTGCAGTTTGCATGTTCTCTCAGTGACTGTGTAAGTTTCCTTGCAATGCCTTGGTTATCTGCCACATGTCAAATAAGTGTGGATTGGGAGGTATATTAGTCACTGTTTGTTACCCCTTGTGTGTAGGTACGTAGTAGATTTGGGGGAGTTGAGGAGAATGTGGAAAGTATTTGAATAAATGTGTGTTCAGTGTTCAGGGTGGATTTGCTGCTTGTATCAGTCTTCTATACAGGTCCTCCTCAAGTTATGGCAGGATTCCGTTCCTGTGAACTTTCTTCCAGTATTTCCACACAGCAGAAGATGCATGTAAATCCATCCCACTGATCTCCCAAATGCTCATTCATATGAATGTGCTGTACGTATGACAGGTGTTTCTAAGTTGGGAAACACCTGCAACTCTAATGACACCAACCATTTTGTGAGCTGTCCAGAATATTCAAAGTCCAAAATCAATCACAAAATGTGGTCAGCATTTCTGAATATACATACTGTAGATATAATACAAAACCCTGCCAATATGTTTGTGATACTTGCACACAGGTGCCAGAGGCTGTACAGTAGGAATGCCAGGGAATATGGAAGACATGTTTGATGTTGCTCATATAACCTTTGTGCTTGCATATTTGTTGCTAAGATAACATGGGTCTCAAGTAAAGGAGAAGATCTCAACAGAAGATAAGGCTTTCTGAAGTGCAAGTTAGCAACATCTTGTGGCTATATAAGTCCTGTGAAGAGAACTGTCGAGAAAACCAAATCTCTCTGATGAACGGTTCAATACTGCAGAAAAAAAGCAAATGGCTGTGTTAGGAGATCCCACCATAACCTCATATCTGTAATTTCTTAGAACTTTTAAAAAGTCACCATAACTGTGGGTAACCACAGTAAGGCAATGGAAATCTCATCATGATGTTCTTGAAGCACAGGTCATAAGAAAATCCTATTATCTTGGTCCCAGAAGTTAGTGCAAATCTGTTGTGCAGCTTCACTGATGCCTGCTGGAATTTTAGACTATTGATCTTATGCCCCTGTCCCATTTAGGAAACCTGACGGAAATCTCTGGTGACCTTGCCCGCGACCCAAGGTTTCCATGAGGCCATCGGAGGTTTTGGTCACTCTCCTTAATGGTCGAGGCTTCTTCTAGGTTGCTTCGATTGTTTCAACATAATCAAAACCAGCTTCAACTAAAAATAGGTTGCCGTTTAGTCGAAGCCAGTGGAGTGGGGTCGCTATTTACTTACAGGCAGTCGAAGGTCATCTCCTTCGCTGACCGGCCATTTTGAATGGCTCATTGGAGTTTCACGACCTAGAAGACCCACCGGAAGGTAAAATGCCCGCTAAACTTTATTAAACCTCTTTAAACTGTCTCCACTGCTTTCTCCCCCCCCCCCCCCCCCCCCACCCCCCCCCCCCACCCCCCTTCACCCCCCCCCCCCCCCCCCCCCCCCCCCCCCTTCACTCCCCCCCCCCCCCCCCTCCCCCGCACTCTCTAAAGGACTTACCGTGCTCTGTTGGCAGCCATTTACCTTCCTCTTCATCGCGCAGACAGCGTTTCTCTGCTCTCCATGGCCCCCACCTTCGCAATTTGTTTGTGTGTGTATGCGATCGGTAGCAAAGTTCCTACAGGATCTTTGGTCGGTAGATGCAGCTCACGCTTCTGTCAATCCAGCTCGAGGCTTTCCAGGCGAGTGACCAAAACCTCCGGCAACCTCATGGAAACCTTGGGTCACCAGAGGTTTCCGTTCAGGTTTCCTAAGTGGGACAGGGGCATTAGCAATCACCTCTGCGGGATATAAATTTCAATAGATAGGGTTCAATAAATTTTAGTCGGAAAATAAGGCAGGCCATGTCTACCAGCAGTAATTTATCAGATCTTTTGTAATTGGTCCTGAAATCTTATCTCGCCAGAAAAAAGAAAAAATTGCAGAAAGAGGCTACATGATTCTTTATTCTTCCCACAGAAGGGTTGAAATTCATTGTTTGAATTGCATGAATTTGCTTTTATATCTGTGGGAAGATGAATACATAGAACACAAAACTGATTTGGCTTTTACTTGCTGAAATGAGCAAAATTTCAGACTATTTTACCATTTTTGCACTTATTTGAACAGAGTCTATTGTAATCCACAGATGGTACTTCTAGAGCTTCACTTTACTCCATTTTTTTATTTTGCCATCTCCCTCTCTCTTAGACTTTTAAGCTTCAATTATATTTCTACCCCTATGCTTATCCTGTAGTAAGTTAATGTGGTACTTCAACTTTAATTAGGATGCTGGAGTACTCTGGAGAGTGATTGAGATTATCTTCCCATCTCCAATTTTAGTTGAAGCTTGCTAAATTTTGTTTCTCATTCTGTGATCATTTGCCAAGTTAAATAACATGCACATATCTACATCATTCTTGCCTTTCAATATTCTATATACTCTACAGTTTAGACAGTCCATTCAGACGAAAAGAATGATCAGAATTACTTTGGATTGATATTTTACAGAAAATATTGGTTGCCAGGTGTATGCAGCCAGAGGTGGCGGTGAAGGCCGATACCATAGTGGCCTTTAAGAAGCTTTTAGATAGTCAAATGGATATGCAGGGAATGGAAAGAAATGGACCATGTGCAGATAATATTAATTGAACCTGACATCATGTTGAGCATGGACATCATATGTTAAAGGGCCTGTTCCTGAATGCTGCATTATATTCTTAATTCTAAGAACCTAGGAATAGGAATGGACCAAATGGTCTCTTGAGTTCCTTCTGCCCTTTGACTACTCCGAGGCGGATCTGTAACCAGTCCATTTATCTGCTTTCCACCGTTCTTCGCCAGCTTCAGAGAAAGATCAATCAATTTCAGTCTTGAAAGTTTTATCTATCATCAGCTTCCAACACTTCAGGCTACAAAGCCCCCAATTGCTACTACTCTTTATGTAGAAAAAAAAAGTGCTTCCTACTTTACTCTTAAATAAAACACTACAATTTTAGGAATAACCTGACTAGAATTTTCTGTCACTTCATCAAATTCCTTCAAAAGCTCTAACACCTTGAATGAATGATCCCTTAATCTCTTGTATTCAAGGGAATACAAAACAGGATTATATTTGCTGTCTTCCTAATTAAATTTCTTAAATCCATTGTCTTTCTGGCAACCAGGGCCGGCCTTAAGCCAATTGGACCGCGAGTGAGGGGGCCCCGCACCAGAGTAATCTAATCTCGGCTCGGGTAGATCTACCCCGGGTGGAGGGGGAGAGAGGGGTGGAGAGAGAGTAGAGGGGGAAGAAAGGGGTAGACGGGGAGGAGGGTGTGAGGGGGAATGGAGAACTGGGAGAGGGGGAGGTGGGTCGTTCACTCATGGCAGCGCTCCCGCCCCTCCAGTCGTCATGCTTTACGCACACAGCCCCGGCTCCACCCCTTTCTCTCGCCGGGGAGACGCAGTGAACAATACACAGAGGGCCGGGCCAGGCCGGGGGTTTGGAGCAACATTTACAAACATCGGTCTCAGCTTTCATGCATCTGCCCGGACCCCGGCATCCGCTCCCGCCTCCGGCCCTCTCCCTCCCTTCACTCCTTCCCTCCCTCCCTCCCTCCCTTCCTCTCTCTTTCCCCTTCTCTCATTCGCTCCATCCCTTCTTTCTCTCATTACCTTACTCCTTTCTCTACTTCCCTCACTCCCTTCAGTCCTTCCTCCCTTCTCTTCCTCCATCACTTCTCTCCCTCCCTCCCTCCCTCCCACACACACACACATAACGCATAGACAATTAACACACACACATCACGTACAGACAACTAACACACACAACTAAGTTAGGATGGGATAAAAGCCCAAAGGGCAAGATGGGGCTGAAGCCCAACATTTAATGCCTGGACTGGTTTTTCACCAATGGTTATTGGTTTTCCAGGATATATTTAATTAAATTACTTTTCTTTTCATTTCACAGTAACTAAACAAGTGATATTGTAACTATGTACCTTTCAGAGGTCTACACATTTTGTTTGTTACTTGTAGGCTTACATGTGTGCAATTTTATATTAAAATGTAGCTTAGATCTGTTTGGTCCATTAAGTCGCAGGCACTTTTTAAGCGCACATTTTGATTACTTTCCATTCTACCATAGACATATAAAGTCTATAGTAGACTTTAATTATATATTTCTATGAATCTACAGACCTTGGCTAGGAACCTGGGGCTCACCAAAATTGTTCCCAATTGGGCCCCGCAACTCTTAAGGCCGGCCCTGCCGGCAACACACACTGCATCCGATTGAATGCCATTATATACTTCCTATAGATGTTATATATTACAACACAGAACTCATTAGGTCACAGGGTTTGCGCCAACTTGTAACATAATAATTAATTTAGTCCTATTCACCCTCTTCTTATGTCCCTACCTACATTTTTGCATATGCCATCATCTCTCCTTTGATTCTTTTTGCCATTTACCAAGAAGTTCACAGAAGCTAACTAACCCTTCAGTAATTCTTTGGGAAATGGTTGGAAACTGGAGCACATGGCAGAATATCATGCAGTCACAGTGAGAACATGTAAACTCCACATGTAAACTGGAACTGTGAGGCACCACCATTAACTGCAGCATTGCAGTGTTCTAGGTTTTTGCAAAACCCAGTAACATCCAGGAAAACTAACTAAAGCTCTGCACAAACTTCATCACAATTCACACAACGTTTCACAAAAAGACTGCTGCGTGTCATTTACTAACTGTGGGCTGTTCTCAAATTGTTTGATTCAAATTTATCTGAGACTTTTCAGTACTATCACCAAAGGGATTTCATCTCTGTTTGGAAGATTGGTTTAAATTCAGTTCTCTGACACAGCAGGATAAGATGTACAACAGTCCCTCGCATTATACCAGCTCAACCACAGTGCTGCAAATTGCAGGACATTAGATTTACTCTTCATGCACCATTTTTTGCTCTGTAGATTTCAAAGGATTCACAGCTAAATTGGTTTTCTGAGGAAGGCAGGTAGCAGATGTGAAGGTAATTATGATTTCAGGTTACAGATTAAAAAGGCAAAAAAAATCTCAGATTGAACTTAATTTGAAAACATTTCACTTAGTTCTTGAAACTGACTTCCAATCGCAAATTAGCTTCAAACATTGAATATCCAGATGATGTGAAAACATAAATTCTGGAAACACTAATCAACTGATGCAGCTTCTGTGGACAGAAGATTGCCAGTATCTTTACATGAACTGATATACGGTAGTTTAATGAAAGGTCTTTGAACTGAAATGTTAATTGTGTTTCACTCAATACAGAAAACCTGTTGAATTCCTGGCACAAGGCTGTTTAATGCGGAGAAGGTGAATCTGGGAATGCAATTGAGAACTTCAAGGTCATGCATCAGAGGCATACAGAGGTTAGTGTAAAAGGTGTGATGTGGTGGTGCAGCAGTAGAGTTCCTGCCGAACATCGCTTGCAGTGCCAGAGACCCGGGTTCGATCCCGACTACGGGTGTTCTCTGTATGGAGTTTGCACCTTCTCCCGCTGACCATGTGGGTTTTCTCCGAGGTATTTGGTTTCCTCCCACACTCCAAAGACATACAGGTGCATAGGTAAATTGGCTTGGTAAATGTAAAAATTGTCCCCAGTGTGGGTAGGACAGTATTAATGTATGGGGATTGCTGGTCGGCGCAGACTCGGTGGGCTGAAGGGCCTGTTTCCACGCTGTTTCTCTAAACTAAACTAAAATGATAGAAGCACACCATCTCACAAACTATCCATCCCTGACTCTTCAGCCACCTCATGCCTCATCTGTGGTAGAATTTGTCATTCCTACATTCACCTCACTCACTACCTAAGAACACTACAACACAGAGTGGAAATACAGCACATAATCCTGCAAGACCTCCGCCACCTCCAACGGGATCCCACCACTAGCCACATTTTCCCATCTCCACCCCTTTCCTCCTTCCCCAGAGACTGTTCCCTCCACAACTCCCTGGTTAACTCAACCCTTCCCCTCTACAGGTACCTTCCCCTGCAACCGCAGAAGATGCAACACCTGTCCCTATACCTCCTCCCTCGACTGTGTCCAGGGATCCCGACAGTCCTTTCAGGTTAGGCAGAGGTTCACTTGCACCTCCTCCAATCTACTGTATTTGTTGTTCAAGATGTGAAATATTATCATCGGTGAGACCAAATGCAGACTGGGCGATCATTTCGCGAACACCTTCGCTGAGCTGCCTGAACCTACCTGATCTCCCAGTTGCCGGCCACTTTAATTCTCCTTCCTATTCCTACGCAGACCTTTCTAACCTAGGTCTCCGCCATTGTCAGAGTGAGGCTAAACGCAAATTGGTGGAACAGCAACTCATATTTCGCTTGGGCCGCTTATAGCCCAGTGGTAAGAGTATTGATTTCTCTCACTTCAGGTAGCCCTGGCATTCCCTCTTTCTCTATCCCTCCCTCACCCAAGTCACACTAGGTTCTCGTTTTCATCCTACAATAAGCTAATGATGGCCTGTTTACTTTACCGTCATTACTTTTTTGCATATCTTTCATTCATTGTTTTTTATCTCTCCACATGACCGTTTATATTTATCGTTTCCCTTATACCTAACCAGACTGAAGGGTCTCAACCCAAAACATCACCCATTCCATCTCTCCAGAGATGCTGCTGAGTTACTCCCGCTTTTTATGTCTATCTTGAGTGGAAAGACATCATCTGCAAATGCGAGGGAATGCCTGGGAAGACGTACTAAGACTGTGCCATGCCCATTATTCCAATTTTATTTAATTAATTTAAATTAATTGAAGCAGTTTATCGAATTACATGTTGAAATTCGCTAGCTGTGGTGGGATTTAAATTGGTCTCTGGATCAATAGGCCAGTCCTCTGATTGCTAACCCTGAAACCTAACAACTCAGCTCTTTACTGCTTTGGGTGGAACACAAGCAGTCTTAGCTCTCTCCAATGTCTTCAGCAATTGTATTCAACAAACATCCTTAAAACACATTGATTTTTCATTTAACATTGCTGTCTGGGGAATTTGCACAGTGCAAACTATTGTTTCATTTCAACAACAACTACATTTCCTTGGGTCTTAAACGCATTGGGGATGTTCCAAAATCACAAATCCCGTTCTCTGGATGTACATTCACAGAACCAAGAGGGTACAACACAGAAGATGAGTATTTAGCTGTTGAGTCCAATATATAGCCAATTCAGCCTGTTGGACTTTGCCAACCTTTCATCACAGCCCTGCAAGCCTATTTTTCTGTCAAGTACTTATCTACTTCTCCTTTAAATATCATGACCTTAATGATCTCCAACACTATCCCATGCAGTGCACTCCTAATCGTAGCCACCATTTAAATGCATGATTGAAATTGAAAGTTTGGAAAGAGCATTGTGGTTTTAAACATATTATGACACCCAGGTTCATGCTATGAGTTGCACAGTGGTGCAGCTAGTAGAGTTGCTGCCTCTCAATACCCAAAACCTGGGTACAGTCCCAACCTCAGGAACTGATCAGATGGAGTGTGCACATTCTCCCTATGACTATATGACTTTCACCCTGGCACTCTGCTTTGCTGCCAAATCCTAAAAATGTGTGGGCTGCTTGATAAATTGTCCATATTAACTTGGCCCGAATGTGAATATGAGCTGTAGAAGCTGGGAAGAGTTGATAAGCATGTAGGGAGAATAAAATAAATTGGATTATTGGGATTAGAGGTTGGAGGTTGGTCTAGATTTGGTGGCAAAAAGGCCTGTTTCTATATTGTACTTCTCTTTGATACTACCAAATGGAACAAATATTCTACAGTTATCAGCAGATATATCCAACCCAGCAAGGTACAATAAAGCCATAAAGGACTTCCACTTCATCCTTAATATATCAATGGCTATATCACAAAGGGAGACTAACCGATCCTCCTGAGTGACATCAGCACCCAATGGGAAACTATACAGCTCTCGAGCAAGTTGTGTTTGTTTTGAAAGGGATATGGTATGCCAAACTCCACCTCACCTCAGGTGCAGCAGAACAGATGGTCAAGTTTCCAACGGGCAAGATCCAACAGAAAATCCATGGGCTGCTAGAAGCGAACAGATGTTCCAGCAACACGTGGCCATGACATACATGGACTGCTCTATGTCAAGGTTAGTCCAGTCTCCTAGACCAACAAAAGTTAAAAATATTATATACCAACTGCGAAACAACAAGACCTTGGAAGCAGATGTTATCCTACTAAGTTCGAAAGCATGGTAAATGTCAGACACACATTCACAACCTCGTCTCCAGTTCATGAAGAAGGTTGCCACTCGACCTTAGAGGCCATAGTCATAAGAATCTTCAAAAAAGACAACTAGTTCACCTACGGTAATTACAGTCATGTCTCCTACAAAAAAAAATTACAGGTCTGCTAGATCACTGATAACGCAGTGACAGGTGCTTCGCAATAAGTGCTTCCCTACCCTACTGGGTAACAGCTTTAACCCAGATACATCTGGATTTCACGTGGTTGTGTTCAGTTTGTAGGGACTTAGTTGTCAGCAGTGAAAATGCTGCAGTCAATCCTCAACTGTGGAACAGGTGTAATCTACAGGTTTCTGACCCTGAACATTATCCACTGAGCTTTGCTGTCGAGTGGACATCTGTGGACAAAGGATGGCAGCAAAGTCGGACTGGGACACAATCCATTTCACAAGTCTGTCTGCTGTGTAAAGCATGATTTCCAGGGAAAGGGAGTTGAAGGCTGTAGAAGTGTGTAGCACTCAGTCTCACAGACCTAGACAGATTATTAAGCCTTCAGGAGATGAGCGACAAAGAAATAAGGTCACTATGCCATTGGTTACAAAGAAGTGAGATTGTACTTTCATGATAGTACAGTTAGGCTGCCTCTCATTTCAGGCAAAGCATCAGGGATTGAGAGAAATACTGTCAACCATATCCCAAGTAATAGATGGGCAGAATACAAACCTGCTTATTTCGAATGACACTGATGTAAAACCATTCAGGAACTTCAGCATCTGGCTAGCCCAGGACTTGTGGGCCAGGAGAAGCAGAAATGTGTCCTCTCATACTCTTGTTTCCTCTAACCATGTACAGTAGGGAGGACAGAGACTCCCACGATCAGGGATCAAACGCAGCACATCCAGATCAGTCTATTCCTGAAGATCGGGATCAGATCCACAATTTATTTTTTGTTTGTTAATTTGTGGGACTTGTACTTGGAGGGTCAGGTGTGAGCCATCTTATCTCTAGCTTCACAAAGTATTCACTCTGCTGATGAGGCCCAAAGCTTTCCCACCATTAACAGATGATGGGATTTAGTCAACTTGTCTGGATGAGTGTAGCTTCAACATCACTCCCCACTCATTCCAGGACAAGCAGCTTGTTTAATTGTCACCTTATTAACCACCCTCTAGCGTCTGTGCAGTGGTCTCAGTGCATCCCCTCTACAAGATGCCCTACTGTAATCCACTTAGGCTTCCTCAGTACATTTTCTAAATCATTGACATGTGTCAATCAGGATAAGGACCTGCAGCCACATGGAACAGCTTCACCTGCAAATTCCCTTGTAAGTCACACACAATCCCAACAAAAAAATATATATTATTCCTTCATTGACACTGGGTCAAAATCTTGAACTCCATGTGCAAACTATCTACAATGATACAATATGAGATATTATCATTTTGAGATGGGCTATAAATATTGGTATAAAAACTGAAAATGCTGGATAGCTCAGCAGTTCAGGCAGAGTCCAGGTTGGGACCATTTATTTGACCTGAAATGTGAATGGTTTATTTTTCCTGTTGATTTTGCTGACCTGAATTATTCCAGTATTCTCTGTATTTCAGATTTCCAATGTCTTCAGATTATTTCTTGATTTTCAACAAACATTAGTGTCGGCAGTGATGCCAACATCCTATCTTTAGCTAAATGAAAAAGCAGAATATACTTGTACATTGTTGACTAGTCCTTGGAGGCTAGAGTGCATAAGTATTTTTAGAAATTGTGTTCCAGGATTTTCTTGTGCATTGAATTTTATATGTTTCCAGAAAATCATAGGGACTTTTTAACTAATGTCAGTAAGTTTTATTTGATGCATTCATTTCCTTGTACCTAAAACATAAATGGATGAAAATCTAAAAAATCTTAAAACCAGCTATCAATCTTTACAAAGGATACACAAGTTTGTAACCTGGTCTAACATTACAGTTTTACTGGAAGATCTATAGAAGACGAGTGTTTACCAAAAGATATATTTACATAATCTATTGACATTGCTTAATGTGATCAATGAGTGAGACTTCAATATCATTTCAGACATAAAAATATAGAAAATAGGTGCAGGAGTAAGCCATTCGGCCCTTCGAGCCAGCACTGCCATTCAATATGATCATGGCTGATCATCTAAGTCAGTACCCTGTTCCTGCTTTTCCCCCCATATCCCTTGATTCCTTTAGTCCCAAGTCAAATCTATCTCTCGCTTGGCCTCCACTGCCTTCTGTGGCAGAGAATTCCGCAGATTCACAACCTTCTGGGTGAAAATGTTCTCTTCAGACCTTTCACAAACTCCCATGTGTACCGAACCATCTATCATCCAGAAAAGTTCTAATGAAAGATCATGTTTGAAATGTTAGCTTCAGTTCATCCCCCATATATGCTGCTCAGCTGGATGAGTATTTCCATCATCTTCTATTTGTATTAGAGATTTTCAGTGCCTACAGGTTTTATTTCACTCCTGAACTGCGCAATGCAGCTGGGATGAGGTGCGTGCTCCTGCCATTCCCCAGCAGCAGGCCTAGCCTGCCCGCTGTGGAACCAGCAACCCGCCTGGAAAGGAAAGGCAGCCAAGCCCAGCCCCTGCTTGTCCGTGAAGACCGGAGGGTAGAGGGAGTTGGTGACAGCAGCAAACACTAGAGTAAAGGGCTGGTAAGAAGAACCAGGGGTCTTATCCTTTCGCGGCCACAGGGTCGGCTGCAGGAGTTGTCCCCGGCGAACAGAGAGTGATGGATCGCTGGTGATCCGGATTGAGTCGACAGCTGCAATGGAACTTCATGACCTGCTGCAGCTGGGACTTTGAAAATGGCGCCAATACACGGCGACTCTTGCAAATGTACTTAGTGGACTGTTTCTCTACATTTTGTACTTAATCAGCGATTGTA
The DNA here is from genome assembly GCF_028641065.1 of Leucoraja erinaceus. NCBI lineage: Eukaryota > Metazoa > Chordata > Chondrichthyes > Rajiformes > Rajidae > Leucoraja > Leucoraja erinaceus. Next base: position 32,913,589 of record NC_073379.1, on the reverse strand, counting down.
CTTATTTATGGTAATAACCTTACTAAAATATATGCAACAAAGTTTCACAATACCTTGGTATATGTGATATTAAAAGAGCAATTGCATCATTGAACCTCTGAGAATACTGTTGATTCTACTTATTCTCATGTAGGTAGATCTCCAATGCAAGTCATGAACCCTTGTAATGTGTAAACCAAACCAATGTAGGTACCATTGACTGCTCCCTTTCAATAGCTCATCTCACCCATCATCTATCTTGCCTAAACATATTCTCAATGATCATGAGAGGATTGAATTTATTCAGACATAAGTAAGTGAGTACAGCTCCATAATAATAATAATAATAATAATAATAATAATAAATACTTTATTGATCCCCTCAGGGAAATTCAGATGTCCAGAAGCCCCCATCCAACAAACCCACAGATTCAAAACGAACGCAGACAGAAAATACATAGAATACACTGTGGACACAACCTGAGAGCAATAAATACTTAAAAAGACCAATAATTAACAATTACAAATTAAAAATTGCAAGAATGCATCCCCCTACAGACTAGCGGTCCGAATTATAAAATCCAATGGCTGCAGGGGTGAAGGATCTCCTGAACCGCTCCGTTCTACAGGGCAGGGAGAGGAGCCGTTTGTTGTTCCGAGTGCTGTTTTGACTCACCAGAATTACATGGAGGGGATGCCCGGGGTTTTTCAGGATGACCTGCACCTTGTGCCTCATACGCCTCTCAAGCACATCCATCCCAGAGTCTACTCTCCCCTCCAGCACTGAGCTAGCTCGTTTAACCAGTTTGACCATAATATCAGAATATCATTTTAATGCATTCATATGATGTCAGTGTGACCAGTGAGACCAGCACGTCTTATCTTTCCTTAATTACATGGAATTTAATGGCTAGTTTGGCCTTCTTAAAATGTACACTTTGGCCTTCTTAAAATGTACACTTACAATTCGGATGGGCACAGATCTGGACTCACATATTACAGGCAAAAATAGCTGATTTCTTTCCTAAACGACATTAATGAACCAAATGTTTTTGTTCTGGCAAACTTGTCATTTCACAGTCATCACTCCGAATACAAGACTTTAATCTGGATTTAATTTTTAAACAAATTTAAAATCCGCTGCTGCCACAGTAGGATTTCATCTCAAATCTAGGTTATTAGTCCAGGTCTGTGCTTTGTCTAATGAGGGTAACTACTACACAATTGTATTCCAGCCCATTACCAAGAGAGTACAATGTTTTGTTTCATAATTTATTTTATGATTATAATCAAATCTTTTGTTCTTGAAGATGCTGTCAGATTGAGGTTCTAAGAGTGAATGTGCATTTATTTTCCATCACAATAATTAAGCAGTGAGGTGCCTCTCCTGGGATAGTACACATTATAGCAATTACACTCGAGGAGTTTCTCACACACTCTGCATTGTATTCAGGGAGAACAAACCCTGGAGCTTGAAATGAAAGCAGCTATTATATTTCTATGCTGATTGAAGATTAATTATATATAATAGTTTCCATCTAACTTTATTAAAAGTGACCCTATCAGGGAAACACAAGAGGCAGGGAAACACAAAAAAAATATTACTGGCCTGAAAGGTAGTGAGCAAAACATGGGTACAAAATATATTTTGGTTGCATGTTCTGCACTATTTCCAAGATTCAGCTCCATGGCAATGGACCTATAAGTCCATGTTAATGGATCTATACAGCACCAACTACAATCAGTGGCCATTGCTGTCACACACATTCAGTATTACTTATGCAGACATAATTTTTTTCTCCATTTTCGCAATTGGGGGATACAAAGAAAAGGGTGGTGTTTAAAGGAATGCATACATAAAATTCATTCCCGATTATCCACAGAAAAGGGGTAAAAATATACCAAGAGTAACCCTCATACACATAGCCACCTTTTGGTTTGGCTGCAACAAGTATCATGAAGAATCTGACATGCTATGTGTTACTGTGCGCTAATTCTCTACCTCTGATATTGCAAAGTTTAGGTCTGTATGGCCACAATGCCGCTAAACATTCCATTCACAGGGATAATGCCATGTCCATCCCAGAGAGGTTAGTGCAAAAAAACATTTTGAATTGTACATCAATCAGGCAGTGGCGTGTTCCGGAAGATCTAGAAAGGGATGCAAAGTATTTTGCCAAGATTCATCCCAACCAACTGTGTAACACAGGCCTATGTGCTCTACTGGTTATTCCCAGGAATTGATACTGAGACAAATACAAATTGCTGCTGGAAGATTGTCAACTCAGTGATAGATGTACTTTGATCAGTTCAAAGCATGCTGATCTTCCAGTGCATGCTCGCTATCAATATTGCCTGACCTGCTGAACAGATCCAGCACTCTGAATTTTTATTCCAGATATCTGACATCAACAGTTTTTTTTTTGTTTCAATCAATCAATCAGTTTTATTCATCACATACGTAATAAAGTGCACTGAAATGAACTTGCCAGCAGTGGTACAATCAAAAAGATCACACAATAAAAATTTAACACAAAGATCCACCACAGCATTCTTCACTGTGGTGGAAGGCACAATGTACAGTCAGTCCTCCTCCATTGTTCCCACATGGTCGGGGCTATGAACCTCCGCAGTTGCCGCTGCGGACGGCCAGATGTACAGGCCCTCTCTTCTGGAAGGTAAGTCCCGAAGAGAGGGGGTGTTCCGGATGGCCTTTTGGGTGCAAAGGTTTTAGGAAGAGAATGTGAGAACAAAGGCATCTTATCCAGCATGTGTGGACATCTCTAAACTAGACTGCTTCTCTCTGTGGGACTGAATGCTTGCGTGACTCTGTCCCAGAGGGAGAAGGGTTTCCCTAGATCAATAGGGAATATCATCCCATGCCATACTCTGTTATGTTTACACTTGTAATACAATGAGCATTTTGAAAACAAGTTCTTGCCAAAAAGAACAACAAATGCAGTGTCCGTGATGATCACATTTCAATTGTTTGACTTCACTTAAAAAATGTCAAAATGACCCCCCTGAAGATAGATGAGCTTGTTAGCTTGTCACACTCCTCCCAGTGATCACTGCTAATTATACTGCCTGAAGTGCACAGAATCAGGGGGAGAGTCACCTCAGTTTCATGTATTTGGTAGATGTCAATGCACCGAGGGTAACTCTAAGGCACGTGATGAAATTATCAGCAAATCTACTCAACCACGTTTCGAAGGGAGAACACAGCACCATGTTGGGGAGAACATATCGTCAGGGGTTCACCCTCAATAGGAGATTCACATTACACTGTACTGGAAGTGCTGGCAGACCACATTTCATACCGAGCTTTTGAAAATTCTCAGGACAAGAAAATTTCCAGGTGTGGTATCCAGTCCTAGCCCAATCATATCCTCAGTGATGTGTTGATCCTGACTCATTTATGCAAAATCCCCCCCCCCCCCACACCTACCCTAAGCCAGACAATGCTGTTAGACAACAAGGGAGAATAAGTATTGCTTGCGTTTGCAGCTTTGCTTCCATGCCTCTCCTCCAGTTGAAGATACTCACAAAAAGCTGGAGTAACTCAGCAGTTCAGGCAGCATCTCTGGAGAGAAGGAATGGATGACACTTTGGGTCGAGACCCTTCGTCAGACTGGTTAGGGAAGGGTCCTCCAGTTGTGGCAGGAATGCTATTTGTCACCAAGGTTATGATACTCATATATCACAGAGCCTTTGCTCTATCTAAATGCAGTGGGAGACACCCTGTATTCCCCCAAGTGTTGGCAGAGTTTAAATAAAAGGGAAGACTTCCTCAGAACTCCAGGGGCAAATTCGACAAATTTTGTTGTTTTTTTCAAAACAAGGCACGTTCAAAGGGAATAGCGGTTAAAAGATTTCAATGTTCTTAGACTATCCGGCACTTCTTAAAAGCATGGCTTCCCCATAGGAATCCAGGATAAGTGAATTGACTCTTGTGGTTTTCTATAACATTCAAATATAATGGGAAAATTTCCTCTGCAAATTATTTCCAATAGAATCACTCTCATTTTTCTTTAAAGCCATTTAATAATAGATTGAAGCAATAGATTGAAGAAATCTACCTATTCCAATTATTCTCTTGCCAACAAATTGAAATGGAATGAAAGGTTCTTCTAAGGAAGGAGGGTTTGTAAATGTTCGAGTGTTGTTAACACCTGGAGATCTGACCACAATCTGACCTAATTATGGAGTGCAAGCATAATTCAGCTAAATAAAAATATACTGTAACTCTGCTTATTTGTCTTCTAATTTTATGCACAACGAGTTTCGTGAATCCACTGCTATGTTGTTGATTTAGAAACCTGGCAATTTTTGTGCAAAATGTATGTTTTTGTTAGACAGACTTTGCTTCTTTTATGTTGCTGAATGAATAATTAAAATGGTTGCGCTACAAACATATGCAAATTGGCCAATTTCATCCCTTCCTTTGCAAAAATTCATATCTAAATATAATTAACTGGCATGCTAGTTACCATAAGATGAGAATCTAGTTTTCACGCAGCCCACATTGAGGAGCAGACAGCTTTGAAGAACGAGACTTGTGTGAGAGGCGGATCATTGGACAAGGCTTGGCAACCTTGCAGGGACCAAGAATTATCTTCACCTTTATATTTTGTACGGCCATCTGAGAGAGGCCAGTTGCTATGAAACGTCACATTGATTATGAAGATGAGGGAGAGGAAAAAACAAGGTTAAAAAATAGATGAGGCCAGATGAAGAGAGTTACTGGTCAGTCAGATGTGTAACTCATATTACACTGCAGATTATAATTTTACAATAATATTCAATAATGGGGAGCTCATGGAATGGGCAGTATCCACCACTTTTTACAATCTTCTTCATTCTTGGGCGTTCGAGATGCCGAAATAGGCCATGATTCCCCTTTGTTATTCCAAGTCATTCTGCATCAGGTCCCCCTTTGGTCTTCCCCCTCCCCCTCCCTCATGGTGGTGCCCCCACACCAGGCCCTACATTGTCCGTTGCTCTTCCCCTTCCTCACTGTGATCCCCACACGCCGGGTCCTCCTTTGTTCGTTCCCCCGGCAGAGGTGTCCTCACTTCCTAGTGTCCGTCCTCATCCGCCAGTCGGCGCCTTCATCGATCGCCACACCAACCTCTCCACTAAAGCTGCCGGGTCCTGTACGGATGCTGCCATGGCACCAACCCTGGCCCCAGAAGCAGGCTCCGCAAAGCCAGGGGCCAATGGCCATGGGCTTTGTCGACCCGCGAGTCATTCACCGCAGTGAGGCTCCAGCCTTGAATTCTCAACGACACCTCTGGAAGATATCTGCCGTGGCGGCATCTCCCGAAGGTGTCAGTCAGGAAGCAAGAGTATGTGAAAGACACTTCCGGATGCAAAGATTTAGAGGCTGAGCTGAAAAGTCACAGGTAACCCCTATTCGCAAGAAAATATGAGAGAATGGGCCTTGAACCTGGCATCTGCACAACAAAAAACCTCAACTAATATTCCTCAGCGACAGCACCCACCAACAATAAAGGTGCATAACAAGACCCAGAAATGGTAAATCACTTCCCATACCTCAGATTCACAATATATAAAGATGAAGCAAAATAACTTTGTGGATAACTCCCTTAGCAAGCCATCGCTGTTGATGTTCACATTTTGTTCTTGTGCTAAACCATGACATCTAGTCCAAAGTGTCATGTCTACAGCATAATCTAGGCTACAGAGTTCCTTGAACAGGTGAGAGAGGTGTAGCAATGCTGTAGCATTTGTAAGCTTTTCTTTTTCTCTTTACATTCTAGCTTCCACATATGAACAAGCTCTGTTTTTTTATGCAGGCACACCAAACAGGATGATCCATATTTATTGTTCCCAGTGTTATGTCATTGTCTCTAGGGATGTTCTAAGAGAGTCTTTGAATCTCATTTTCTATTCACCGCGTGACCATCTATCTTCAGTCTGATCCCTTTAAAGTAGCTGGTTTGTTTTAGTTTAAAGATACAGCATGGAACAGGCCAGTACACACCGACCATGGATTGCCTGTTCGTAATAATTCTATTTTATCCCACATTCGCATCACACCCTACACACTAGGGGGCAATTTACAGTGGGAAATTAACCTCCAACCCGCACGTCTTTGGGATGTGGGAAGAAACCATGTGGTCACATGGAGAACGTGCAAACTCCATTGAGACAACACCCAAGAACAGGATCGAACCTGGGTTTCTGGCGCTTTAAGGCAGTAGCTTTACCAGCTGCACTCACAGTGCTACCCATCATCAGACATTCTTCTGGCCGCTGTTATTCACCTTGTCTGTGATTCTTTCACCAATGAGGAGGTCAGTCTGAGACAGAGTCTGTGTGCCTGGAATCTTGTCTTGTTCTTCTAAGTGCACTTTGACTGACACTCAATATTGAAAAGAAGCAGATCTTGGAGCGATGGGCTGAGCATTTTAATTCCGTCCTGAAAAGGCCATCTGCAGTTCGTGAAGAAGCAATAGATTGCACGCCACAACTTCCAACAAACCTAACTCTTGCCAAACCTCCAGACCTGGCGGAAGTTCAGAAGTCAATGTAACAATTAGCATGTGGAAAAGCTCCAAAAACAGATGCTATACCAGCAGAGGTTTTCTAAGCTACAGTTGACACATCTGATGTGCCCCCCTTTAATATGAATAGAGCTGCCAAATTTCACTGAAGAAAGGCAAATTTGGATGTTTTTGTTTACATGATTAATGAGACCAGAACTGTAACAAAATGCGCCCAACCCAGGCAACTATTTGCGGGCTAGCCACAAAAGCAGTTCTACAATCACATAGTACAATCGCTCCACATTCTTAAATCTCTATTCCTACAGCAACATTTCTTATTCCCTTATCATGTGTACAGTATACACTGTAAATGGCTCAATTGTAATCATGTATTGTCTTTTTGCTGACTGGATAGCACACAAGCTTGTCAGTGTACCTCGGTACACGTGATAATAAACTAAAGTATACTAAATTAGACAAAACAATGCCAGCCTGTGATATCAGGTAAGGGATAAGTATCATTAATTTTCCTTCCTATAGCATTCAAATTATATGGGCTTAACATGTTTCTTAGTTTCATGGTAAGGGCATCATTAATTATGTTTATCATCTTTTTTCAAAGAGCTTTAAATTTCTTGTGTTTTTTGTCAGCAAAACAGCTAACTGTTTTCTCGCTCTCATATAGTGGAAATGGTTCCCAACTCAGCAGGATCCTGAAATAATCTTACAAGTTAGAAGATAAAATAACAACTGAAAGCATTCTTACATGTGATTCTCACAAGTTGGATGTAAACAGGCACGGATTCAAAGTCAAATTGCCCAGCTCAGTATTCATAACAGCGTTTCTACAGAAAACCTTAAAAACTAAATGTTCTTAAAATTCTTCAAAATTGATTATTTTGCTCATATGTTCTCTTGCCTGAGATAGAACAAAATTATTTGGCACTACAATTCTTGAAGAGCAGTTTCTTCTCACAGAATTGTGTAGTTGTGAAAGGATAAATCATTAAGTACAGGTCTTGAAGTGATGCCAGATCATCAAACGTTGATGCATCTGCAGTCGGTGGCTCTTCATCATGAATTCCTCATCCTATCTGAAGCATCCAGTAAATTCAAACCATAACAACTTTGTTACTCAATATATCCTGCAGAACTTTTAAAATTTATTATGACAGATAAAGATTTTTGAAGAAAGCGCTGGAAACAAAATTAAAATCTCAACATGTAAAAATGACAGAAGACCTTGCAGCAAGACATTGTTCACGACATTATTATGTAATATGGACGTTTTACATAAAAGTCCAAGGAAACATTTGTCTGTGGTCTGGGCCACTCAGGAAGGTCCCATGTAAAATAGACACACTATCATCAATCTCCAAAGACGTACAGGTTTGTAGGTTAATTGGCTTGGTAGAATTGTAAATTGTCCCTAGTATGAGTAGGATAGTGTTAGCGTGCAGGGATCGCTTTTCGGCACAGAATCAGTGGCCCGAAGTGCCTGTTTGCATGCTCTATCCCTAAACTAAAGTAAAATCATAATTAGAAACAAATCACCCCTCAAGGCAGATGAGAGATACATTTGTCTAAAGAGTCAAAAGTCTTTGGATCTCTCTTCTTTCAAAGGGCAATGGAAACAGACTGAATAACAATCAGAGAGTCATATAATTGTATTCAATGGCTAAGCAGTACTTGCGGTGCTGAGTGGTTTGTTTTTACTTCTAATTTAGAAACATACAGTTAGAGCCAGCACAGAAACAGACTCTTCGGCCCAACTTGTCCATGTTGACCGATGCTCATTTAAGCTAGTGTAGTGGCACCAAACGTGGTGAATAAACAATTGCTTATTCAGTGAGATAATAGGTTTGAAATACAGTTTGGTCCTCTAACATAAAAATGTCATTGCTGCTGCAGCTGAGCGAGGGTGTTGTCTCGAGCACAGCTACCTGTCGACTGCGGTGATCTCAAGGTGAGATATGCTTATAGAAACATAGAGCCTGCACCGCCATGGCTGATCATCCAACTTAGTATCCCGTACCTGCCTTCTCTCCATATCCCCTGATCCGTTTAGCCACAAGGGCCACATCTAACTCCCTCTTAAATATAGCCAATGAACTGGCCTCAACTACATTCTGTGGCAGAGAATTCCACAGATTCACCACTCTCTGTGTAAAAAATGTTTTTTCTCATCTCAGTCCTAAAAGATTTCCCCTCTATCCTTAAACTGTGACCCCTTGTTCTGGACTTCCCTAACATCGGGAACAATCTTCCTGCATCTAGCCTGTCCAACCTCTTAAGAATTTTGTAAGTTTCTATAAGATCCCCCCTCAATCTTCTAAATTCTAGCGAGTACATGCCGAGTCTATCCAGTCTTTCTTCATATGAAAGTCCTGACATCCCAGGAATCAGTCTGATGAACATTCTCTGTACTCCCTCCATGGCAAGAATGTCCCTCCTCCGATTAGGAGACCAAAACTGTATGCAATACTCCAGGTGTGGTCTCACCAAGACCCTGTAGAACTGCAGTAGAACCTCCCTGCTCCTATACTCACATCCTTTTGCTATGAATGCTAACATACCATTCGCTTTCTTCACTGCCTGCTGCACCTGCATGCCTACTTTCAATGACTGTGTACCATGACACCCAGGTCTCATTGCATCTCCACTTTTCCTAATCGGCCACCATTCAGATAATAGTCTACTTTCCTGTTTGTACCACGAAAGTGGATAACCTCACATTTATCCACATTATAGTGCATCTGCCATGCATTTGCCCACTCATCCAGCCTATCCAAGTCACCTTGCAGCCTCCTAGCATCCTCCTCACAGCTAACACTGCTCCCCAGGTGTAATGGGTGGGCCCGCTCTCTCCCCGCTCCCGGGGCCGTCAGGCGGGCATCGGTGATGCTGGGGGCGTGAGGCTGCTAAACTCATAGCTCCTACAACAGCTGGTGGGGGAGCGGCGGCAGCTGGTGGGGGAGCGGCGGCAGCCGCGGTCTCTCAGCCCCAGTTGTCGGCTCCGGGCGGGTCATGCGGGAGAGATTGGTGGCTGTCACACAGGCGCGGACCGTGCCCATTGACCCGGGCGGCCTATGGCATATCTTACGGTAGGGCCGGGTTGGCGGCAGCGTCGTTCAGCATCTGGGCTGTCGGCTGCAGACATCAGGTCTCCCGAGGCTGCGTGCGTTGGGAGAAATCCAAAATTCCAATTTGGATCGTCGGGGTCATTAATTTAGCGTCATCAAACATGGTGAATAAACAGTTGCTTTATTCAGTGAGATAATAGGTTTGAAATACAGTTTGGTCCTCTAACATAACGTAATTGCTGCTGCAGCTGACTGAAGGTGTTGTCTCGAGCTCAGGTACCGGTCGACTGGGGTGATCTCAAGTTGAGATATGCTTAAGAGGCTGTCCCATTGCAGCAACTTAATTGCCGAGTTTAGAACAGTTTAGGAGAGTTTTAAAAAGTGTCATGTTGAAGACCTCCTTCGACTATGTTGAAGACTAGCTTCGGGAAAATTGGACACAGAATAGTGGAGAGTGAAGACGACCTCCTTCGATCTCCTTCAACCTCCCTTCGACTATATTGAACACTATCAACGACCACCTTCGACTACCCTCGATTACCTACGAATAACATGCCGACCTACTACGACTAGACCTACGAGTAAAAAAAATATCGATTTTTTTCCATGACAACCTTTTTTTTTACTCGCGGGCATTTTTCAACATGTTGAAAAATTTGCCGCAACCTAGCCAAGGCCTCGAGTATGTGGGGACTATCTTGAGCATGAAGGAGAGTTACAAAGACCTCTTAGGACCTCGTGTCGACCATGCAAAAGTTTGTCAAGGGCAAACTCTTTTATACTCGCCAATTAGGTCGCCGCAGTGGGACAGCCCCTTGATGTAGCAGGACACTCCCCTTAACCCATAATGTCACGTGACGAGGGTTCCACCATAAGTGGTCGGTCTATCAGCTGATGCCACACTAGTCCAATTTCCCCCCGTTTGACCCATTATTATCAATGTTTATTGTTTTATATGTCATTCTTAATTATCACTGTATGTCATGTTGTCACGTGCAGGGGGAGCACCAAGGCAAATTTATTATATGTGTAAACTTGGCCAATAAACTTATTCATTCATTCATCATTCATTATTTCATTCATTCATCATGCATTCAATCATTCATGCATTCAATCATTCATTCATTCATTCAATCATTCAATCATTCATTCATACATTCATTCATTCATACATTCAATCATTCATTCATTCATTCATTCATGTTCCTCTCAACCATTCTGATCGATGTACCTGTCCAAATGCCTCAACCACCTCCTAATGCAGCCTGGTGTGGAGTCGGGAACCCACCAGGAGCGGGAAGCCGCTGAGGCTGGCTCCTGCTCACCCTCCAGGACGGAGAACTAGAGGAGAGTAGAAGGAGTTGGCAAGGCAGCAGACGCTAGAACAAAGAAGAATTGGGGGGTCTTACCTACCACATCCTCAAGTTCGGCTGTGGGGTCACGCCCCCAGGACACAAAGGCTGAAGGTGACCTGGCGAGGAGAAGGACGATGGATCGCTGGATGATCCTGATAGAGGTAATGGGTGCAACAGGCCTTTAGGACCAAATGCAGCTGGGACTTTGAAAAATGCTGCCAAAACCTGATGGCTTGCATATGGACTCAGTGAGCTGTTTCTATGCATTCTGTACCTAATCAGGGATTGTACTTGTGTGGCAATAATCTTATTGATTTGCAGGTCAAAAAAATGAATTTCACTGTACCTTGGTACATGTGACAATAAAGAATCATTGAACCATTGAACCTCATGCTCCCGTTTTGCCTCCTAACCTCCTTCTTAAGTAAACTCCTGCATCCCATATACTTCAGTGATTCACTTGATCCCAGCTATCTGCATCAGATCAATGCCTCTTTTTTATTCCTATCAGAGCCTCCATATTTCTTGTCAATCCAAGTTTTCTACTGTTGCCTTTGCCTTAATGAGAATATGTATACGTTATCTCTCACTATCACATTTTCTAATTTCTAAAAGCCCCCAAGTTGCCCGACATCCCTTTGCTGGCAAACAACCTACTACAATAAACTTCTACAAGATCCTGTACAATACTGTCAACATTTGCCTTGCCCCAATCTAGAACTCTTACTTGTGGACCAGTTCTGTCCTTTCCCATAACTAATTTAAAACTAATAGCACTGTGTTCAGTGGTCCTAAATAGCTCCCCAACTAACACCTCAACCACTTGCCCCTCCCAATTTCCCAAAAGTAGATCATGCTTTACCCTGTTTTTAGTGCACTCTCTATATCACAGTCATTCAATAACGCAACAAAAAAACTCTTGGCTCTTTGGCCAACTTGCTCATGTCAGGATTGCCCATCCAAACTTGTCCCACATGCCCGCATTTGACCCATGTCCCACCAAACCTTTTATATCCATGACCTGACCATGGTTGTTATGGTACCTGCCCCAACGACCTACCCTAGCATTTACCCATCACCCACTGTATGAAAAAGTTATCCCTCAGGTTTCTATTAAATCCACCCCCCCCCCCACCTTAAACCCATAACCACTGGTTCTTGATTCCAATACTCTAGTCTAAAAAAAAATATCCCGCTCATAACTTCATATACATCTATAAGATCATCCCTCAGTCTCATGTGCGCCAAGGAATAAAGTCCTAGCCTGCCCAACTGCGCCTTATAGCCGAGGCCTCCTAGTCCTGGCAACATCCTTGTTAATCTCTGCACTCTTTCAACCTTAAAATCTTTCCTACAAGAAGGTGACACAAACTGAACACAAAACCTGGCTCAACAATGTCTTGTACAACTGTAAGATAACAACCCGCCTTGTATACTCACTACACTGACTGATGAAGGCTAATGAAACTAATAGCTTTCTTGACCACCTTATCTAAGAGTGACTACACTTTCAAGGAACTATGTACATGCGCTGCTCTACAACACTCCCCAGGGCCCTGCCATTCACTGTGCAGGTCCTGCCCCAGTTTGATTTCCCAATAGGCAACATCTTGCACTTATCTGCATTAAACTTCATTAATCATTCCTCAGCCCATTTGCCCAGATGATCAAGATCCTGCTATAATTTTTGATAACCATCTATAATACCATCCACTCTAGTGCCACTTTGTTTTGTTTGGAAAAATAAAAAACAGAACAGGAACAGGCACTTTGGTCCGTGATGTTTGTCCTGAACATGTCAGGTTTAGCTCATTTCCTCTGCCTGCATGTGATCAATATCCCTCCCTTTCCTGCATATCTATGTACCTAACTAAAGCCTGTTAAACACTGCTATTGAATGTGCCTCCAGCACACCCCTGGCAGCATGTTCCAGGCACCGACTACTCAGTGTAAAAAAATGTGTTCTGCATAGCTTCTTTAAATTTTGCCTCTCTGTCCTGAATACACTTAACACATTTCACCCCCTCTATTCCCTTAATACTATGGCAATCCCAGTCTATGTTAAGAAAGGTAAACAACATTACTGTGGCAACCCAACTATTCTAGCACCATTCTTCAAATTCCTTGCATACTTGTCTGTCCAATTCCTGTTGATTATTTGGGGGCCAAGAGAATAATCCTACAGAAGGTGATCACCCTCTTCTTATTTCTCAGCTCCACTCATAAAGCTTCACATCATAATCCCTTAGTAGTTTCATTTCATTGTTATGATGTTCACCTTGATCAAAACTGCAATTCCCCCTCCTCCCTTTCCTCCACAATTCCCACATGTGAACATTAAACCACCAGTCCTGTCCCTCCCATAGTCATGTTTCTATAATGGCTACAATATCCCAGTCCCATGTACTATCCATTCGCTTATTCATCCCCGTTACCTGACAGGAATCCTGCATTGAAATAAATGCAATTTTACTTCGGAGTCACGCGAGTGACTACGTGAAGAACCCGCCAGGACACATGCATGTCATATCGTCTAACGCATTGCGTACAACATTGCGTCAGACCTGTAGGTAGGTTTTTAAAACTTTTTCCAGGTTTTATCTTCCTACAGGAACCTCTACCTAGAGGTCCTGTTAAAGCCCGGGGTGAAGTCCGGAGGACCCAGTCAAGGGGATACCGGTCACGACCTCGGGCATACCCAACATATAGCCGCATTAAAGACCGCGGAATGCGGGAGCGGGCGGCGGTGAATTCGCCTCTCGGGCCGCTGGCATTGGAGTCAGCAGCTTCATCCTGGTGCTGATGGCACCTGGGGAGATAACATCGGGGATACCCCGTGACATAAGCCGCTTTAAAGACCGTGGAATGTGGGAGCGGGCGGCGGTGAATTCACCTCTTGTGCCGCTGGCGTTGGAGCCAGCAGCCTCATATTACCGGCACCTGAGAAACACAGCGGGGATATCCCGACACGCAGCCGCTTGAAAGACCACGAAATATGGGTAGCGGGCGGCGGAGAAGTCGTCTCTCTGGCCGTTGGTGTTGGAGCCAGCGGCTTCATACTGGTGCCAGTGGCACCTATACAGCGGGGATACCAACCGACAATGTATATCGCGGCAATCCCTTTCACAGGGACCGCGGGGATATCCCTGCTGCAGGAACTGCGGGGATACCCAGCACGGCGGGGGGGGAAGGACCGACTACTAGGGAACCCCGGCTGCAAACAAGGACCTCGAGACCAAGCTCAAAGGGGGGTGAGTGTTGCCCCCACAGCAGAAGGTTTAAAACAGGACCTGCAGGTAAATTCTTTACTCTCGGGTTGTTTAGTTCTATTTCTGTGAGGATGTGTTACAGGAAAGGAACCATGGACTAAGTTCAAATGGAGACTGTCTGCAGAGGACCGCGGGAGTGAGGGCAGTCAGCAGCGGTTGGCTACACCTGGACCGCTAATCGATCATCAGTCTCCGAGCTGCCAACTGCACAGTCGGAATCAACACCTCAGACTGACGGGAAGGCCAAGCAAAGTCAGGCAGGCCCGAAGACTCGGACAAGTCGGGCTGTGAAGACTCACCGCCGGCGGGAGCACTGTGATCGCATATCTCTCATGGAGCGGTTGATGGAGTAGATGCTCCAATGTTACATGCTCCGGTATATGGAGGCTAGTCACCATGGGGTCCTAGGATGCCCATGACAGCACCTTATTGAGGGCTGCATAATGCATTTCCCTCAACAGAGGGGAGCATTAGGAGTCACTTCTGGGTTGACTCTGAAGACAGGGGTTTTTGGCTGAAGATACCACAAGTGTGCAGGGGGTGCAGGAATAACACAGCCAGCAGCAGGAACTCGACGAGGGCCATCAGGCTCAGGAAGGCCACATCATCACACAAGACCTCACATCTCCGGCGGCAGCACCCCTACGCACCCACCAGCAAACCACGATGCACTGAAGCTGGTGAAAGCTTGAAGGCCGTACAACCAGGACAAAGGTCTTTTTTAGGCCATAGCCCAGAACGGCCTTCCTGGAAGATGCGCCAACCCCGTACTCAAGCTCCTCTACCTCCCAGGAGCAGAAGTACAAAATCATGCACACATGGTTGAGGCAACTCCTGGGTCGGGTTGCATAAAAGTCCTCCCATTCGGATAAAGGTATGGAGCCACATCAATGACGTCTCCTGTCACGGATACAAGTTGATAATACTTAAACTGGTTTGAATATTTACACTGGTTTGGGATAACATAAGATTAGTTTATACTGCACAACAGGTATGGTGGAGTTTGCCTTTCAAGGCAGGCTCACAATATGGGATGTGGACTGATCAATGTCAACAGCCTCAACACGCATGTGCAGTTTAGACATTTCTGAATAACTTCCATGTGATCATTTCCTTTCACAGAAGATATTTGAAATTTAACTGGATGAGGCAATGATACACTCAGTAGTGTTGCAAAATGGGCCAACTTCAGTTTCCAGATTATTACCAAATCACTACAATCAGTGCTTTGACTGCACACAGCTAACAAATAAGTGGCATGGCCAATCTGGATGAAATTGAACATACTGTATTTACTAAATTAGCCTTATCAGCCACATAGCTATATTTGAGAAATTGAGGTTCTCACCCATCCAGTTAAATTCAAATTAAGTTGATACCAACTGAAACTATTGGTTATTGGGATACAATCAAACCATTTATTTGTCTGGGATCAGCTCTGAGACAAAAAGATTAGACCTCTGCTATTTTCAGCTGAAACTAACAAAGTCACAATGATGGACGGACAGTATTCAGCTTTGCTCCACTAAAAACCTCTCATCCGTAAACCTTCAGTCATTTCCAAACTGATGCTATTGCCCAAAGATGGGAAATCTACTAATACCATCTCTAGTTACGGAGGCAGATGGGATTAGCATGAGTTATCAAATGTTCAGTTATTGTATCAACTGCCAATGGACACCAGGTGCATTCTGTGCATTAAAGGGAATGTGGATATGCATAACCTGCAAGCACAAGTCCAAGGTGATACATTTTGGTGGTGGTATATGTTAATCACAAAGGTACAATCAAATCAAAGTGTCCGGTGATAGTTTTACCTAACCGCATATAGCACTGGTGTATTATCATGCAAAATCAATGACAACACAGAATGAATGTGTGATCACAAAGCATTTAATAACATTGTGGATCGATGGAACACTAACAATTGAGATGCTTGCATCCAGGCTCAATCAACAGTTGCAAAAAATAAAGGCATATTAGTGGCAAAGGGTGCATTCTCGCTACACAAGGGAGGAATGTTCTTTATGTCTTCCTCCAAATCAAAGGTATCAAAGGTATTTTATTAGTCACATTCACGTACACCGAGGTATAGTAAAGTGAAATGCTTTTTGCCATTTTGCAGCACACAAAAAAAGAATACAGACATAACACCAATGAGAGTCTTAAACACAAAGAACATCCCCCCACAATGGCTCCCACCATGAGGGAAGGCACAAAGTCCAGTCCCCAACCCCAGTTCACCCATAGTCGGGCCTATTGAGGCCTCCACTGTTGCCTCTACGGAGGCCCGATGTTCCTGGCCGTTCTCGCCGGGTGGTGGTGCTCCGGCGTTGGGAGAGTCCTCACAGCGGCATGGGAACCCTGGAACGGCCGCCTCCATACTGGAGGCCGCGGCTTCCGAAGCCAACAAGGCCGCGCCGGATGGAGCTCCACAATTGGCGATCTCGTCGCGAGATCCCAGCCTCCCGGTGTAAAGTTCGGCGCCATTTGGCCTCAATAGACGGGTCTTGCAAAATTCAGCAAGATTATCGCTTCCGGGTTTCATAGTCCCTGCCTGGGTTATATACCCATGATTCACGCTGATGTGGGGAATGAGCATAAAACCTAACATGGTTATTTCCGGATAAAAATTATGCTGGTTCAGTTGTGATGTTGAAACCATCCTCTGCATGATTAATCAATTCATAGACTTACAGACTCTGAGAGACCGTTTCCTGCGGCTCGGGTTCTCTAACCATAAGCAGTAAGAGTGCTCACTGCAGATCGCAGGGATAACACCAAATAGCAGTAAACCGAATAGGAGATGGGAAGTATTGTCTATTCTTCTTTACGTTTAACTCGGCACGGATGACTGACACATTGAAATTCAATTTTATGGGATTATAACATCAAGTTAAAATTCAATTTACTGTGCCTGAAGTACCTCCTCATCATTTGGCTGCGGAGTATATAAACCATTCTTTCCGGTCTCACCCTCTGACGTCTAGATTATGAAGGGTATCGTCAACTAAAAACCTCCTAGGCCTAGGGACGCGCAGTGGTACGTCATTTCGCCGATAGGCACCAGCAACATCCCTGTCCTTGGTCAAACTCACGTACTAGTGGTTATGCCATGGCATTGAGTACAGCGCTACGGATCCAGTCATTGCTACACTGGATAGAATGATCATATCTGTGGGCTATTATAACATGTTTTGTTTATGATTAGTCAAGCAGAGTAGACAGGGACACAGGCCAAACTAGATGGTGCATATCCCATGGACCTTGGGTTGCGTGTGATCACGCATCTACACCAGTATGTCAAGGTCCCTAAGAGCCTCATAGACTCTGACTAGCAATATTGTTAGTTACATAAAACCTCGTTAGAAGGAATCACTACAAACCTTCTCCAGAGGGTTAAATGGGTCTGGCATATACAGGAGTGTACATTGAAATTGAGTCCCACTCTACCAGGACCGCTATACCTCAGCAGCAGGCTTATGGACCACATCCTAGTAGCTGCAGGATGGTCAAACTATTAATCTGTACAAATATTCAGAATAAACCCATTGCCAGATCGGGTTTTTTTGCCAACTCTATGTTAGGTATGGTTCATACTTCCTCCAGGTTGAGGGAGGTTACGATTCCCACTATTGTTCATTAATAGCATCAACATGTCTATATCTATGTCATGTCTGAATGCTATATTAATGTTCACTCATCATTGGCCCACTGATGCTGTGTATGATGCCTGGACTCGTTTCCACGACATGAAATCACAGCTTTAAAATCTTCACGTAGTCACACGAACTTACCAGTTTGAAGTTTGATCTTTATTTTATGAGAAGTGACGCTGAGGGATTACGTGCCCTCCAAGCCCACCCTCGATCATAAAGTTCAACTGGTATCCTATTTCTCTAATCTTACTATGTTCAGTTCATTTACTGTTATCTGTGATTTCACACCGCTGCTTTGAAGATTGACACGCATGCGTCCTGGCGGGTTCTTCACGTAATCCCTCAACGTTACTCCTCATAAAATAAAGATCAAACTTCAAACTGGTAAGTTCTCGTTTAATCTTACTATTAAACCCCACAGTATTTTCTCTCTCCCTGCCCACTGCCTGGTTTGTCTACTGAACTTACTGTCATAGGTCTCTGTCTCTTTCAACTTTCAGCCTCTTATCTGCCTCACTACTGCTGTGGACACCACTCCCCTGCTAATCTAATGTAAATCTTCCCAATTCGCAAGCTCTGAATCTGCCCGTCAGGATATAGGACCCTTCAAGTTCAGTGCAATCTGTCGCACTTGTCACTTCTGGCCCAGACGAGATGCCAATGGTCCAAAATTGGAATACGATACGATAGAACGTTATTCATCCCCGGAGGGAAATTGGTCCGCCAACAGTCATAACACACAACAAGGTACAAGAAAACTTGGAATTAAACTAAAATTAAGAGTGAATAAAGAAAGAAAAAGACAAGCAACTGTTGGCTGGCTGACGTGTGCACAGTGCAGAATCCCTGTCCCCTGCACCAACTCCTCAGCTACAAATTCATTTATGCTATCCTCCAATTCTGACTCACCAGAATGTAGCACTGGGAGTAATCTCTCTTGAAGTCCTTCTTTTTTAACCTATCACCTAACTCTTTATGTTGACTCCACAGGACCTCATCCATTTTTCTACTTATGTAATTTGTTCCAATGTACATGCCACCTTCTGGCTGTTCACCCTCCCATTTAAGAATGTTCTGCAGCTGCTCACAGATAGCGCCAGGAAGTCACACCATCCTGCGTTCCTGTTTAGGACCACTGATTCTCCTGTCCATCTCTCTATCTATCAAGTCTCTTATCACCTAATGATGTAGAGGTTTGTATTCTGACAGGGTACATCTTAGCTTGGTAACTCAATGGCCCTGCATATGTCCACACAACCTGCAGAGAGTGGTAAAGCTATCCCTGTCCATCATGGGATTATCACTTCCTTCCATCCAGTCTATCTTCATGGTGCGATGCATCAAGGTTGAGAGTATTGTTCAGGACACCTACCATGCTGGTCATTCAGTTTTCCCTCTTCCACCAGTTGTGACAGTATACAGAGGCTTGAAAGACCAGACATCCAGGCTTACGAACAGCTTGTACCCCACAGCTATCAGACTCTTGAACCAATCACCTCATTCACAACCCCTTTCCTGCTGCCACGTCCACAACTCTTAAGATAAGCACAAAATGCTGGAGTAACTCAGCGGGACAGGCAGCATCTCTGGAGAAAAGGAATGGGTTACATTTCAGGGTGAGATCCTTCTTCAGACTCGACCTGAAACATCACCCATTCCTTCTCTCCAGAGATGCTGCCCATCCCGCTGAGATACTCCAGCATTTTGTGTCCATCTTCGATTTAAACCAGCATCTGCAGTTCCTTCCTGCACACTATGTACTATTCTTAAATCAGTTATTCTGCTGTTAAATTGTATTTATTGTTTTGTAATGCTTCAGATTGCACAGCAATCTTTGCACCATTCTGCTGTTTTGCATTCTTCGCTGTATTTATTGTTGAACATTGTGTTTAAAATCCAATTTTAGATTAGTTTATTTATTATCATCTGCACGAGGGTGAAATTAAATTCTTTGCTATATGAAGTTCACAATGCAAACAGCAGTGGCAAATACAACAATAAATACAATGTCAGGTGCAAAGTAGCAGAATGATGCAAGATTATTCGAATATTGTTTAATTTATCAGCTTCATGTGAACTAGGAATTTCATCGCACCCGGGGGTATATCACAATAAACTAATCTTATCTAATCTATTTCCTGGCAAATGGTGGTTGGCAATGTCAGCACACAGCAAATCTGGAAATATTCATCTTTCTTTTTTTAAAGATTGCAAAGGCAATTTATGAGGACACTGTCAGGACTCGATGGCCTGAGCCATACAGAGTGGCAAGGCAGGCTTGGACTTTATTCCTTGGAGCACAGGATGATCTTATAAGAGGTGTATAAGATTATGAGGGGAATAGAAAGGGTGAAAGCACAGAGTCTTTTACTCAGAGTGGAGGAATCAAGAACCAGAGGGCATAGGTTTAAAGTGAGAAGGGAAAGATTTCATAGAAACATAGAAAATAAGGGCAGGAGGAGGCCATTCGGCCCATCAAGCCAATACTGCCATTCATTGTGATCATGGCTGATCGTCCCAAATTAATAACCCGTGCCTGCCTTATCCACATATCCCTTGATTCCACTAGCCCCTAGAGTATCTATCTTGCTCTTAAATCCATCCAGTGATTTCGCCTCCACTGCCCTCTGTGGCAGGGAATTCCACAAATTCACAACTTTCTGGGTGAAAAAGTTTCTCACCTCACAGGAACCTGAGGTGCATCTTTTTCACACAGAGGCTGATGGATATATGCAACGAGTTGCCATAGGATATAGTTGTGGCGGGTACTTTAATAACATTTAAAAGACATTTGGGCAGGTATATGGGATTGTAAAAGTTTTGAGGGATACAGGGGGCCAGTGGGACTACTGTAGATGTGGCATCTTGGTCAGCATGGACAGGTTTGGCTGAAGGACCTGTTTCCATGCTGTATGGCACTATATTTGTATCTAACATTTGTATCTTTTGGCCCAGCAGGCATAAATTGGTGCAGACAGAATGATGTGTGTTTAATGCAACTAATGGAGGTAGGAGTAACGAACCATGGATGACAAGAGATATTGAGACTCTGTTCAGGAAAAATGACAAGGCAAGATTAGTTATAGATAATTAGGATCAAGTGTATACTTGAAGGAGTACAGGGGATAGAGGAACCTACTTAAGAAGGAATTCAGCAGGGCAACAAAGGGGCATGAGATGGCTCCAGCACATAGTATGAAGGAGAATCTGAAGAGATTTATGGATGTATTAAGAGTAAAAAGGGTAACAAGCGAATATAGGACCCCTCAGAAACCAAAGTTATCATCTATGTATGACGTCTGAGGATACAGCTAATAACACCAGTAAATATTTGTTTTAACCATAGAGAAAGAAATCCATGATTTGCTTCATAGTAGGAAACAGATAATGGTGGTGGAAGGTTGTTTTTTGGATTAGATACTTATTGCTATTGGTGTGCCTCAGGGATCAGGGATCAGTGTTGGACCCATTTTGGTTCATCGACTTTATCAAGATTTGGATGAAAATGCACAAGGGATGATCGATAAGTTTGCAAATGACACTAAAATAGGTAGTAATAGATGGAGTAAAGGTGTTATCAAGAATTGCAGCAGGATCTCAATCAACTGGGCAAGTTGGCCGAAGAATGGCTAATGGAATTCAATTCAGATAAGTTTGAGGTGTTACGTTTTTGGAAGTCAAACCAGGAAATGTCATTCACAGCGAATGGTTGGGTTCAAGGAGTAGAAGTACATACTTCACTGAAAGCGATGTTACAGGTAAATAGGGTAATGAAAAAGGCTATTGACTCATTGGCTTTCATCAGTCAGGAATCAATTATAGAAATTAGGATGTGTTCAAGAAGGAACTGCAGATGCTGGAAGATCGAAGGTACACAAAATTGCTGGAGAAACTCAGCGGGTGCAGCAGCATCTATGGAGCAAAGGAAATAGGCGACGTTTCGGGCCAAAACCCTTCTTCAGACTTCAGACTGAAGAAGGGTTTTGTGTACCTATAGAAATTAGGATGTTATGTTACAGTTTTAAAAATCATTGGTGAGGCTGCACTTGGAGACTCATATTCAGTTTTGGTCAGCATGCTATAGGAAAGATACAATTCAACTGTAAAGAGTGCAAAGAAGATTTATGAGGATGTTGCCAGACGCGGCGGCCTGAACTATAAGGTAGATGGGGCAGGCTAGGACTTTATTTCTTTAAGTGCAGGAAGCTGAAGAGCGACATCATAGAGATGTAAAAAATCATGAGGGGGATAGATACATGAAAGCAGTGTCTTTTTTCCAGGGAAGGGGAACCAGGAACTAGAGGTCCTAGGTGTAACATGAGAGAGGAATGATTTAATAAGAACCTGAGGGTCAACTTTTTTCACTGAGAGAGTGGTGGGTATATAGAACAAGCTGCCAGGGGAAGTAGCTGTAGCAGTTACAATTACAGTGTTTAAAAGGCATTTGGTCAGCTACACAGATAGGAAATGTTTAGAGGGGTATGGGTCAAACACATATAAATAGGACTAGCATAGATGGGGCATCTTGGTCGGCATGGATGAGTTGGGCCAAAGGGCCAATTTCCGTGCTGTATGACTATGATGCTTTGACTCTCTATTAGCTTTTCAGTACAATTTAACATTTACTCTGCTGATGTTACCATAATCATGTCAGGCCAAATGTCCTTTTTCTCTGCTATCTATATTACTAAAAGTCTGATCTTGACCACTTCCTGTTGTTCTGTATATTGATTTTAGAAAAAATGCTGCCACTTGCGTCTGTGATTTTTGGCCATCTTACTCAGAGTCCCCCTCTGCTGCACAGGGCAAGAGGAATTTTCTCATCGATAAAAAATAAAAGTTATTAGTGTTTAAAAAATGTTGAGATTCTCTCTACTGAAGGTCACGCCCCTTCCGGAAGGACTATAAAACCCGGAAGTGTTGAGTACCTCAGTCAGTCTCTGCAAGGTGGGGAAGTGAGATGGTCATATCTCTCAGTCTGAGCTGTGAATAACACTGAACACATGTCTACTATGTGAGTGTGGGTGTGGTCTTGAGTGCCCTTAATGTGGTTTGAAAATGAAAATGTGGTTGGTTTGAAAAAAGCACAGCAAATGGTTGGTGGCGGTTGGCTTGAACTAAAGCACAGCAAAAGGTTGGTGGTGGTTGGTTTGAACTGGCAAATGATTAAAAGTCAAAACTTGACAACTTCCTGTTTGCACTGTATATTGATTTTAGATAAAATGCAAACACATATGGTTGTGATATTTGGCCATCTTACTCAGTTCCCCTCTGCTCATCAGGTGCCGAGGACTCTTTACATCAATGAAAAGTAAAAGTGTTATTAGTGTTTAAAAAATGTTGAGAATCTCTCTCCTGTCAATCACGCCATGAAGGCCACGCCTCCTCTGGTGGGAGGGGGAGGGATTATAAAACCCAGAAGTGTGGGTGCGGCTCAGTCTCTGCATGATGGGGATTGTATTGTATTGTATTGTATATCTTTATTGTCATTTCCTGAGTATTCGCATACCCAGAGGAAACAAAAAAACGTTGCTCAACCAGTGTCCATTCAGTGTGCATGAAAAATAAATAGAAATAGAAAAAAATACATGTATCATGAACAAATTTAACACTCTAATGGGGGAGGTCACCCTGCACCTGCCTTGCACCCTGCTTGAAATGGCATGAAACTGCACAAATTTGGTGGCCTTGCACCCTGCTTGAAGTGGCATGAAACTGTACTTGAGTTTGGTGGCCTTTCACCCTGCTTGAAGTGGTAGGAAACTGCAGTTTAATTTGGTGGGCTTGCACCCTGCTTGAAGTGGTAAGTAACTGCACTTGAATTTTGTGGCCTTGCACCCTGCTTGAAATGGAATTTCAAGGAATAGCCGTGAGTCAACTGCCAGCCCACCAGCCCACCAGCCCAGTCATGAGTGAGCTGCCACCACATCAAGCATCCATTTGGCCCACAATGTTCATACTAGCCCTCTGTAAACCATTCCCTTCAGTCCACAACACACATACTAGCGCTCCAGAAAGTTATTTTATGTGTTATATTCTTCTTTATCCTCCTCCCTACCAACTCTCAACTCTTCCTTGCATTCTTCCTTTCCACCTGGATAGTTCCTTTCCAAAAGACCTGAGCGACTTAATCCTGGTAAAACATACTGCGTCACATATCTGTAGAAATTCAACGACCAAAATAGCTATCTGGCAAAACCAGATATTTAATCCAACTGGCCATTCAACTTGGCAAGACCAATTCCCATAGCCAATTGGAAATAAAACAGTCTTTTTAATACTAATTAGATGATTCTCAACAAAGCCGAACCAGTCAGTCCCAGTCTGACATCTGTAACATTTTTTTAATTACTCATGATCTTTACCTTGAATTATTATACAGCAGAAACCTTGATTTTAGCATTTCGTTCTAATTGATTCCAGTCCTGGAGCAATTGGCAACCCCAACATGGAGTACGTTTCCCCTCGAGATGATAAGCATTGTGCCAATAAATGTATTGCCAAGATCGTAATGAGAAGTGATCTTAACAATTAAAATCAAATTCTGACACACTGCCTCCATGAGCATCTTAATATTCATACAGTCACATCAATAATTCAGGGACACATACTCATTATTCTGTTTGGTAATGGATGGTAGATAACACAAGATAATAACCCATGTAATTAACATGTTTCAGCTTTAAAAAATTAACTTAATTATTGATAAAGAAAATTAGACTGGCACAGAGGAATGATCAATCAACTGGAATACACATTTCAAAGGAAGAAGGTTCCCTGTAATTTGAATATACTCATTATTGACTTGGATATAAACTTTTATCATTAATACTTCAGCGTGGAACTTCACTGTCACAAGAATCATTGCTTCATCATTCCTTCAACAAACACATTCCACAGACAAACGATAAAACAGACGACATGAGGAACCCAGCGGGCCAGCAGATTACTTTAGGAAAATGTTAGCTCTTTACTGAAATGCAGTTACTGAGATGGAGAATCGATGAGTTTAGGAGGTTATAATCAGGCACCTTAATTTTGAGTTTAAATAAAAATGCAGCTTCCGAGCAGGTGAAAAGTGAAAGGGGTAAAGACTCACCAAATTTAAGATCCTGGAGAATGATGATGAAGCAGGAATTGACATCATGAATTGTGATTTAAAACACAAGACAGAAGGATCAAAGTGATGTTCTGTGGTGCACAAGAAGCTTAGACATTGCTAAATGAAGACTGAAGTCCAATCAGTCTCTTCTACTTTCCAGATTCATTGGTAACAGAGGTGTTGACTAATTGTTAGAAATGGTCTTGGCCAAGACCTTGAAAGAATGCTTGGGTTTTCACAAGAGAAGTCACCTTGGATTCCCAAGCTGCTAATACCACAATGCAACTTAATGTGAATCTTTTCATCCATTTTAATATATCTTTATGGGCCTGTCCCACCTGGTGATTTTTTAGGCAACTGCCGACATACAGCTGCTGTCATAGTCATATTTGGTCGCCGAAAAACTGGCGATAACCTGGTTCATCCTGGTGACAACCTACGACTGCACATTGTCAGGGGAAGTCAAGCTACGCTCATTGGTGTCAAATCCACTGTCGGCAAAAATTTCCAAACACGTTGAAAATTTAGCAGCGAGCAGAAAGACGCTACGACTTTTTGCGCGACTGAGGAGACTACTCCCGGCGACCACCGGCGAGCATGTGGCGACAAACTAGTCGCCTGTAGTAGCCTAAATAAATCGCCCAAGTGGGACAGGCCCATTACTCTCAAACAAATATCACAGCCAAGGTGCTAAATATCACCTCAGAGTTTAATTGCACCAAGTGTTGGTGCAGATAATCTTATGAAATCAGATAATCTTATGCATTCTTCAGTAACCTTATCATGCTTTTGATACCTCTGGACTCTTCTCAACTATTTTGATTTCTCCTGGCTAGCTTCTCATCATGATGAACATGATCTCAGCAAAAGATTTGTTGCTGTTTTCTAACTGACAACTAAGTCCCATTCATCCCCCACACTCGATGGCCTACATTGGCTCCCAGTCAACAGATGACATTTCAAAATTGTCACACTAATCTTCAAATCCCTCCAGGGACTGTCTAGCCCAACAATTTAACACCATCAAAAACTTTCATCCACTCTATAAACCTAAGTAATGTCTGAAGATAGACATAAAAAGCTGGAGTAAATCAGCAGGACAAGCAGCATCTCTGAAGAAGCGTTTTGGCCTGAAACATTGCCTATTTCCTTCGCTCCATAGATGCTGCCTCACCCGCTGAGTTTCTCCAGCATTTTTGTCTACCCTCTCTGGAGAGAAGGACTGGTTGACGTTTTGGGTCGAGACCCTTCTTCTGACTAGTTAGGGATAAGGGAAATTAGAGATATAGATGATGTAGAGAGATAAAGAACAATGAATGAAAGAAACACAAAAAAGTCTGAATTGCTCCAGTGTTGATCTCTTCCCTATGCTATACTACTTTGTCTCATCCCCCTTGGTAACTGTTTGTTTGATAGTACTTCTGTTATCACCCCTTATAATCAAATTGCACATTAAAACCATCATAAGAATAAAAGTTGCCTCTGATGTTGCTACAAGAAGATCTTCATTATAATCTACCTCACAGAACTTGCGCATAAAACAATAAATGTGACTAAATTTGACTGGACTTGACAAGAAGTTGTTCCCCAGAAATTCCCCAGAAATATTTATACCCTTCTGGGAGTAAGATTTTTCCAAGAGTAAGAACTACTGCCTCAATTCCAGACATTCAGGTTTAACCTCTGTTACTATGTTTGTGGAGTTTGCACATTCCCAGAGTAACTCTCGAGGTTTTCCCTGATGGCTCTGGTTTCCTCTTCAACCCCAAACATTTGCTGATTGGTTAACTAACTTGCTTCTGCGTATCACTCCCATTGTATGTGAATGGGGGGTAAGTTGGAGGGATGAAGAGTCGATGGGGATGCAGGAGGAAATGTGGGTTCAGTGTAGCTGGGAGCTTCCAGTTGCTCGCAGGTTCAGTGGGATTTAGGGAGTATTTCTAGTCTCTATGACAATATGGGTATATAATTAGGAAACAGAAATCATCCATTTATCGGGTTTTAATGAGCAGGATTACTGGTAACTAAGAGCATGCAGTTAATCCAAGTATTGCTGGCCTAATCTAGATTTGACCTGTCAAACTGCATCAACGATGTGTTGCTCCAACAAATGTCTGGGGAGTCTCGATGGACCAGTCACACAGCCTGATAACTGAACAGTGACAAGGATTGCGCAGAGGACAAAAAAAACTGTTGGAAATGTGCAACTGCCAAAACGAGAGCAAAGGATTTGGATGATAACCTGCAGGAGAACAAAAAACCCAAATGGGTTGACTGTCTGCCAACTCACAGCAGCACACCAACACTTCAGAAGAATTGTCAATGGATTTTATTTGTTGTTTCAATTGCTTCCTGTTTTTAGTATTCTGGATTAAGCTTCCTTGGTTTGAATTTTACCCTTGGGAGGTCACACCTGCTATTTCTTTCTGGAATTAATTCTGAAGCATTGGAATTAATTTCCATCGATCGCTTTGTCTTTGATACTCATGTTTCAAAATTAGATTGGTGCAAGCAGTCAATTGCGATTTCCCAAAAATGTTGTTGCATCACCTAACAGAGAAAATCTCAGGAAACTTGCAGAGGTTTTGGCAAATACATATCACTCATAAGCACACAACCAAACCCACACACACACTATCTTGGAGGAGGGAGAGAGAGAGATGTGGAAAGAAAGGCAGAGAGAGAGCAGATGGGGGGTGCAGTGAGAAAGGAAAGATTTGGAGGTAGACCGAGAGAGGAAGCAGTAGAGGGAGAGAGAGAAAGAGGAACAGGGTGAGAAAGGTGGAGGAAGAGAGCAAGAAGAAGGGGATGGAGGAAGAGGGAATGGGGGAGAGCTTGGAGAGAGAGAGAAAGGGGTGGGATCAAGGAAGTGGAAGGGAACAGTGATGGAGGAAGGGAAAGAAGGATGGATGGAAAGGAAAAAGGAGAGAGAGGGGGAAAGAACAACACAGTGGTGTAGCTAGTCAATCTATTATCTCATAGATCGATCCTGATCTTTGGTGCTGCCTGTGTGGAGTTTGTACCATTTACGAGTGAGCATTTGGGCTATGAAGGCATTTTCCTCATATGTGGAGGCAATACCCTGGTCCCTTTCCTACCCGGCCCACTCCTCATGTCCATCATCAGCAATGGCTCCTTCCTCCTCAATTCTCCAATTTTCAGCGCTGAGCTCAGCAGTTTCTGAGCTTCCCCCCTGCAGGCAATGGCCCACCAGGTCCTCCTTCACGACACGAGCCAGGCCTGCCGCCAGCGCGTGGCAGAGGGCAGCCCGCTAGGTCTTTCTATGCGGCGGCCTGCCACGTCCGTCTGTGCAGCAGCCTGCCACTTCCTTCGGTCTTGCAACACATCACGGGACACTTCTGCCACTGCAGAGGCTCAACCCGGGAGCTTCTGCTGCCACGACCACACACCACCGATAATTAAGAGCGTTTTATTGTCCTTTGTCCCAGGTAGAACAAGGAAATTCTCACTTGCAGCAGCACAACAGAATCGTAAACATGATAACTGTAAACAATATAATAATCAATAAGAAAAAGTTCAGTGTGTGTCTTTTTGAATGGTAGGATTCAAGAATTTATATGATTATGCACAAACATTAGCACACACACTTAAACAGCACATTTCAGGCACATGTTTAAGAAGGAACTGCAGATGCTGAAAAATCGAAGGTAGAAAAAAATGATGGGGAAACTCAGCGGGTCAGGCAGCATCTATGGAGCGAAAGAAATAGGCAATGTTTTGGGTCGGATCCCTTCTTCAGACTGATGATAGGATGGGGGGGGGGGGGGGGGGGGGGGGGGGGGGGGGGGGGGGGGCGGGAATGGGGGGGGGGGGGGGGGGGGGGGGGGGGGGGGGGGGTGGGGGGGGGGGGGGGGGGGGGGGGGGGGGGGGGGGGGGGGGGGGGGGGGGGGGGGGTGGGGGGGGGGGGGGGGGGGGGGGGGGGGGGGTGGGGGGTGGGGGGGGGGGAAGAGAGGAGTTAAGGGGCGGGGGGGGGGAGAAGAAGAAGAGGGGAAGGGGGGGGGGGGTGGGGGGGGGGGGGGGGAAGAAGGAAGGAAGAGGAAGAGTTAGAGCCAGTGGCCCGAGGGAGAGCTGAGAAGGGGAGGAGAAAGTAGGGACTACCTGAAATTAGAGAAGTCAATGTTCATACCGCTGGGGTGCAGACTACCCAAGCAAAATATGAGGTGCTGCTCCTCCAATTTACGGTGGTCCTCACTCTGGCCATGGAGGAGTTCCAGGACAGAAAGGTCGGATTCGGAATGGGAGGGCATGTTGAAGTGCTGAGCCACCGGGAGATCAGGTTAGTTATTGCGAACCGAGCGGAGGTGTTCGGCGAAGCGATCGCCAAGCCTATGCTTGGTCTCACCAATGTAGATCAGCTGACATCTAGAGCAGCGGATGCAATAGATGAGGTTGGAGGAGGTGCAGATGAACCTCTGCCGCACCTGGAAAAACTGCTTGGGTCCTTGAATGGAGTCAAGGGGGGAGGTAAAGTGACAAGTGTCGCATTTCCTGCGGTTGCGAGGGGAAGTGCCCGGAGAGGGGGTGGGAAGGGACGAATTGGGAAGATGTGGCAAGTGGTGGGATCACGTTGGAGGTGGCGAAAATGTTGATGGATTATTTGTTGTATGTGACGGCTGATAGGGTGGAAGGTGAGGACAAGGGGGACTCCGCCCTTCTTACGAGTGAGGGGGATGGGTTATAGAAGAGACGCTAGTGAGAGCCTCATCTGTAGTAGAAGAGGAGAACCCCCGTTCCCTGAAGAATGAGGACATCTCCAATGCCCTGGTGTGGAACACCTCATCCTGGGTGCAGATGCGGCGTAGACTGAGGAATTGGGATTAGGGGATGGAGTCCTTACAGGAAGCAGGGTGGGAAGAAGTGTAGTCCAGATAGCCATAGGGAGTCAGTGGGTTTATAGTCAAAATCGGTCAGTAGTCTATCACCTGCTATGGAGAAAGTGAGGTCACGGAATGGTAGGAAAGTGTCGGAAATGTTACAGGTGTATTTGAGTGCCGGATGGAAGTTAGTGGTGAAATGGATGAAGTCAGTGAGTTGTGTGTGGGTGCAGGAGGTAGCACCAATGCAGTCATTGATGTAGCGGAGGTAGAGTTCAGGAATAGGGCCACGGTACGCCTCGAACAAGGATTGTTCGACGTACGCTACAAAGAGGCAGGCATAGCTAGAGCCCATGCGCGTGCCCATAGCTACGCCTTGTATTGGGAGGAAATGGAAGGAGTCAAATGAAAAGTTATTAAAGGTAACGACCAACTCCGCTAGGCAGAGGAAAGTATCAGTAGATGGGGATTGGTTGGTTCTGCGGCCGAGGAAGAAACGGAGGGCTTTGAGACTCTCCTGGTGGGGGTTGAAGGTGTAGAGTGACTGGACATGCATGGTGAAGATGAGGGAATGGGGGCCTAGAAAACGGAAATCCTGGAGTAGATGAAGAGCGTGTGAGGTGCCTTGAACATAGGTCGTGAGGGATTTAACCAGGGGAGATAGGATGGAGTCGAGGTATGTGGAAATAAGTTCGGTAGGACATGAACAGGCAGAAACTGTGGGTCTGCCAGGACAGTCAGGTTTGTGGATTTTGAGGGGCTGGGGAACAATGAGGCTGGAGGCTTGGGAGGGCAGAAAGCCGGAGTTCATGAAATCAGTGATGGTGTTAGAAATAGTGGCCTGGTGCTTATCTGTGGGGTCATGGTCCAAGGATAAGCAGGAGTTGCTTTGGGAACCCAACAGGCACGTACCAACTAGTGGAAGAATTTTGCAGCAGATATTTCTGGTAGAGTCGCTAAACCAATGCATTGCCTGTTCTTGGGTGGATACAAAATATCTTGCATCCTCTGTACCAATAACAATTTCTCTGGTACTAGATGATATCCCGTAAATTCTAGTAACAGCTTTATTAAGCAAAAGTTCTCTGCAAAAGCTAGCTATTTTTGTTGTGTCCTGGTTGTCAAACAGCAAACTAATTCAGTCAGTTCAGCGATTAAACCGACAATATATAGATGGAGAGCAGTCCAGCATACCATAAAAAATGTCTTATCGCACGTAACTCCCTGCCTCATAAATTACAGCCCATGCTGTAGAGAAGGGCAGGACAGTTTACCCCATAGTGGCCTGGTTAATGTTTAATCCCAAAGCAACCCAACTAAACAACAAAAGTCATCTGGCCACACCATCATAAAATTGATGGTGAGCTCTTGATGCCTAAATTGGCTACTAAATTATTGGGTTATAAACTTATTGCTACAAGATTTGAATGTGTCCTAATGGGCAGCAAAACTATAGTATAAAAACAAGTCTTTTTTATTTTCCAGTATGACTATCTACGCTTACAATCTTTTGCACATGTGCAATACTAAATCCCATCTGCATTTATTCTATTTTTTTGTGATCTTTGATTTTCATTTTGCTCATCACTCTTAAAGATTGCACAACGTATTTTAATTATTTGGTAATGTATTGGTTTTGGTTTATTATTGTCATGTGTACCGAGATACAGTGAAAATGGTTGTTTTGCATTCTCTCCTGGCTAATCATACCATTCATGACTGAATCACTGCAAAAGAAAAAATAAATAAACAGAATGCTGAATATAGTGTTACAGTTACAGAGAGTGCAGATAAAAAGAACAAAAGCTGCAACGAGGTCAATTGGAAGATCAGGAATTCATCCACATGGATGCTGCAGGTTACGCCAGAACTTACTGTCCTTCCATATTTGTCCCTGCACTGAAAGACAATAAAGAGGCAAATATATTGGAGATCTGTTGCTTCAGTAAAACTCCAATAATCCACAATTCCATCCTTCAGAAATCCCAGTGCTTCAGAATCTGGCACAGCTGGTCCGATTCAACTCAGATTCAGATTCAGATTCAGATTCAATTTTAATTGTCATTGTCAGTGTACAGTACAGAGACAACGAAATGCATTTAGCATCTCCCTGGAAGAGCGACATAGCAAACGATTTGAATAAATAATAATAAGTGTCCGGGGGGGGGGGGTGGTGATTGGCAGTCACCGAGGTACGTTGTTGAGTAGAGTGACAGCCGCCGGAAAGAAGCTGTTCCTCGACCTGCTGGTTCGGCAACGGAGAGACCTGTAGCGCCTCCCGGATGGTAGGAGGGTAAACAGTCAATGGTTGGGGTGAGAGCAGTCCTTGGCGATGTTGAGCGCCCTCCACAGACAGCGCTTGCTTTGGACAGACTCAATGGAGGGGAGCGAGGGTCCGGTGATGCGTTGGGCAATTTTCACCACCCTCTGCAATGCCTTCCGGTCGGAGACAGAACAGTTGCCATACCATACTGTGATGCAGTTGGTAAGGATGCTCTCGATGGTGCAGCGGTAGAAGTTCACCAGGATCTGAGGAGACAGGTGGACCTTCTTCAGTCTCCTCAGGAAGAAGAGACGCTGATGAGCCTTCTTGATCAGAGTAGAGGTATTGTAGGTCCAAGAGAGGTCATCGGAGATGTTGACTCCCAGGAACCAAAAGCTAGAAACACGTTCCACCTCCGTCCCGTTAATGTGGATGGGGGTGTGCGTGCCGCCTCTGGACTTCCTGAAGTCTACAATGAGCTCCTTGGTCTTCTTGGAGTTAAGGGCCAGGTTGTTGTCAGCGCACCATGCTGCTAAGTGCAGGACCTCCTCCCTGTAGGCCAGCTCATCGTTGTTGCTGATGAGGCTAATCACCGTTGTATCATCTGCATACTTGATGATGGTGTTAGTACCATGTACAGGTGTGCAGTCATAGGTGAAGAGGGAGTAGAGGAGGGGGCTCAGCACACAGCCCTGAGGAACGCCGGTGTTCAGGGTGAGGGTTGAAGAGGTGTGCTTGTCTAACCTCACAGACTGGGGTCTGTTGGTTAGAAAGTCCAGTATCCAGTTGCAGAGGGAGGGGTCGATGCCCAGGTTATCGAGTTTGGTGATCAGTTTTGATGGTATAATGGTGTTGAATGCTGAGCTGTAATCGATGAACAGCATTCTTACGTAAGTGTCTCTGTTGTCGAGGTGGGAGAAGGCGGAGTGAAGTGCCGTTGAGATGGCATCCTCCATACTCCTGTTCTTGCGGTAGGCAAACTGATAGGGATCCAGTGTGGGGGGTAGGCAGCTTTTGAGGTGTGCCAGCACCAGCCTCTCGAAGCACTTGGTGATAATGGGTCAGCAGTTTGTTGTACAGTAGATGAATTAATTGTTCCTCATCTATTTCACCAGAACATTTGTTATACTTCCATATAACATTTAAAAGAAGATGTGTTGGGGTACTGATAGGAGTAAAATCCAATGATTCCCAACATTGTCCAATCTTGCACCATCAAAGTACTAAGAGTGCCAGCTGAACAAGATGTGGCTGTACTTGAAAAGTCGCCAGTTTTTTTTTCACGGAAGGACATTAGTTAACATTATGAAATATTGAGTATTTACTGGAATAGGTGGAAGAAGTGCAGACATTAAATGGTCACAAAGGGTCTGTCTTGACAGAATAAAACATTTCATGTCTCTAGGCTGACTTCAAACTCACAAAGAATCAGAGCCACATTTCAGGCATCATAGACAGTTATTTCAAGAAACATTTTCTTGCATGTGGTACCCATTTCTAATTGAGTACTTTTGCAAGAAATTAGGCTTGCAATTCGCAGACTAAACCTATGGAATTAGGCTTTCATTTTATGAGACAAATTAATTGATAGCAGTCATCAAAAATGAAAAGAGTTTTTTGTTAGAATTTGTTCTTAGAGGAATTCTCTACCCCAAAGGGTGGTGAAGGCCAGATCATTAGATATACTTAAAGTGGAGATAGATACATATTTGTAAAGTTGAGGAATTAGGGGCAATATGGAGCTGGCATAGATGAGGTGCTGGGCCAGCATAGATCGGCCATGACCATTTGAATGACGGTACAGGCTTTAGGGGCCTGGTGGCTTACTCTTGTTCTTATTTTCTTGTGTTCTCATGTATAGCTCCTCACCTTTCCAAGCATCAACAGCACTTTCACCTATGGCCCCTACCCCTCCACCCTGGATAACGGTGAAAGCTGCGGATCACATAGCAACGGAGTCCTCCGTTGAATTCTTCCTTGAGGAGATAAGCAAACTGCTGGCAGCTCAGTCTGAATATTCAGAAAAAAACTCCCAATAGGGACTTATTCTTCCGACTGAGCATTTATTGCCAATCACTTGGAGGTAGGCTGGATTATGTCATTCAGCAGTTTGTTGTACAGTAAATGAATTAATTGTTCCTACAAAACAGTCCATTTTGAAAGCAGAAGAAACAAAAACTACAGCAGTTTCCCCCAGTAAAAATGCACTGCAGAGGATAGTTACATATAAATTGTTTATTAAATCAATGTTGTCAATTACAACAGTGTGGCCATGGTTTATAGACCCAATCATCTTCACCCTAGCGTTGTGCTGTGATCAAATGCAGCCTTCTTAGTTTAGTTTAATTTAGCTTAGTTCAGAGCTACAACGTGAAAACAGGCCCTTCGGCCCACTGAGATCGCACCGACCAGCGATCCCCGCATATTACCACTATCCTACACACCCTAGGGACAATTTACACTTATACCAAACCAATTTACCTACATACCTGTACATCTCTGGAGTGTGGGAGGAAACTGAAGACCTCGGAAAAAACTCACAGAGAAAACAGACAAACTCCATACAGGCAGCACCCATAGTTGGGATCGAACCCGGGTCTCCGGCGCTGCAGGTGCTGTAGGCAACAACTCTGCCGCTGCATCACACCTTCCAAAACTTTGAGCTTCTGCTAGGACATTGCAAATAGCCTAAAAAAACGTCTGGCCCGCGGAGACTAAAACGGCACACATTGATCCAAATAAAGTTCCTTGCCGTGTCAATATGCTGCACGTGCCCTCCCACCATAATTTCACTTCACCTTATTGAAGACCTTAAGATCTTGAAGCCTCGGGACTATTTTCACTGATAAGATATCTCTCTCCTGCTCTGAAACATCAAATGTTTCCCCCTTAACACACGGAATCCATTGCTGCCCCAACCCTGGCTCCATATTCTAATCTTGAGTTTACATGTATTAAATCAAATTCACTATGTCTCTACATCCATTATAAACTGTGCAAGATTGTATCTGTCACATATATGGATATTCGTCATTTACCAGTTTTGATGCTCTACACACAAATAACTTGGACAAGAGTTACTTGATTTATATGGCTTTTGTAAAATGAATATACATATTGGTAAATTACTAATCCAGATTCAACTGCTTCTTTAAATGTTGCCAGATTGGGCACCTCTCAACACAATGTCAAGCAACATTATTCCCATTGATAAAATTGTGGGCACCATTTTGTTCAGACAATACAGATGATTTCCAAGGTAGCCATTAATCCTATTCGGAACTTAACGTAGGACAATAGAAGGAAAAAAGGAACAAATTACATTTACACTGTATTTTTCATTACCCTAGGATGTCCTCAGGCATTTCACAGCTAATTGCTAGGCAGCAGGATCCCATGGAAGGAAATGTGATAATGAGCAAGAAAATCATTTTACATTTGATGTTGCTTATGGGATAAATATTAGTCAAGTCTTTCAACCCTTGAAGCAAGTGGCTTATTAGCTCACTTGAGAGAGCAGCTGAATAAGCCATTATAGACGGACAGTAACAAAATCCGATTGCCTTCCATGGAGGCAATCCAATCATTGCAAAGTCACCATAACATTGACAAACTTTTTTTTATCCAGACATACATTTATTTTAATTTTACTTCGGAGTCACGTGAGTGATTCCGTGAAGAACCCAGCTCTACTGCACATGCGGCATAATCGCACAGCTGTGCAGAACGCGGCCAGCGGGAGTCGGGCAGCTCCCGCATCCAGGGACGAGAGGTAAGTACTTACCTTAATCGGGCCTTGTGGTTTTTGCTCCAGGAGGAGCAAAGTAGAGAGGCATGGTGAGCGGCCCCGTTTCGACTCCAGCGTGGAGCCGACAGTGGACGGGGAAAAGGCGCTACCCGGACCGCAAACGCTGCGGACCGCTGCAAGGAGCTGCGCTAATGCCGGTCCGCTGAACAGCTGTTTGGTAACAGCAGCGGACCGGCGGGAAGTTTTAAAAACCCGACCGGCAGCCCTGCAGACTCCTGACAAGGAGAATCGCCGCCCGGGAACCGCCACAATGCCGCCTGGAAAACGGCAGGCAGCCTCTACATACAGGTAAGAGAAAAATCTTCCCAATTCAACAGGTTCTACAGGAGTCAACTTCCTCCAAAACTGGAACAGGTTGGAGAAGGCAAAAATAAGTATGTCTGTCTCCCCAAGCCAGAGGAGGTCATGGAGTTCACCTCCAGGAATAAAGGGGCACTGGCTGAATGCCAAGGGAGCTGACTCCTACCCCAGTGCTA
This sequence comes from Leucoraja erinaceus, assembly GCF_028641065.1. Lineage (NCBI taxonomy): Eukaryota > Metazoa > Chordata > Chondrichthyes > Rajiformes > Rajidae > Leucoraja > Leucoraja erinaceus. The sequence continues at coordinate 32,877,248 of NC_073379.1, read as the reverse complement.
TTGCACTAGCCATCTCCCTTGTCGAGGGATTGATGCAACAGCGGAGTTTGAGCTATGCCTCCTCCAATTTATAGCACACCCTTTTGCTCCCTCTTTTGAGGCTAGCTAAGGAGGCCAGGGCTGGGCTGGCTTAAATGCTGGGCAGGCGGACGAGAACAGCAGTATGCCAGGGGAGCAGGATCAGGAAGAGCTACTGGGTGTCGTGGGCCACTACATGGCTCCTCCACGCGACCATCTTCCCAACAAAGCCCTGCAGGAGCAGGCCTTTCCAGAGGCAAATCCGCAGGCAGCTGGGTCAGCAGACTCGCAGACAAGCAGCAAATTCTACAGAAGGGTCAAGATGTTACCGCCTTTGCTCGTTTTTTCCACGGATTATACTCTCCCAGGATGAGACTATCCCATTGCACTACCAGGGTGCTGACGCCTAAGATGTTCCCAAATTTGGGATACTCGACTGAACAATGGTGCATATAGACCTGCCCGCAACCCCAAATATATGGGGCTATGCAAACCGCTGCTGCGGGAAGAGAGGCAGCTAAACCTGTGCGCCTCATGAAGGCAGGCCATGGAACGAGCAGGACATCGCATCCAACACCCAGCTGGCAGCACCCCTCGGCATCCACCAGCGATATCAAACAAGGACTGGTGAAAGCCTGGCGACCGCTTCACATTACCCCCAAAGTTCTTTTTAGACGGGGCCCAGAGCGGAGCCGTGGGAAGATGCGCCACCCCACCGACAGCACCAGCATACCAGCAAACTACGCCTTCATGAAAAAACAACAAACATGGAGGTAGGTAGTCTGGTTCCTCCCAGTTTACACTAAACAAGGGTGTTCTACTAACTGCGGGGGGGGGCATTTACACTTGTTAATAAAGCATGGGATGCTGTCACAAATAACTAAAATATACTCAACAGTATTAGAGGATAAAAACGAATTCAAATTGGGCATATTACCGCCAGTTCAGCAATGCGCCCAAAGGGCACTTTCTCCCTCTAAGAAAAGAGAAGTGAGAAGGTCAAGCTGAACTAGAAAGGCTCATTACTAAACGGATCATGGGAGTAAACATGAACCATTGGAAACTACAAAAGATGGTGAATGTAGCATCATCATTGATCTAATATCACTAAATAAATCTGTTGAGTATATATACACTTTAAGATGGAGATGGGTTTTGTCACTGCCAGGCATCTGATCTCCCAAGGATACCTAAGGGGAGCATTGATATGGAAGATGCTAACTATCTTATACCCATACACTAGGATCATTATAGATACCTAAAATTTTTACCTGGATAATGGATATCCCGGTTAGGGCAACCATGGGAGCATAGAGCAGTCCCTATGGTCTAACTTCTGCCCTAAAACTATTATAAATATCAAACGGCCATGAAAACATTAAGAAAACAAGCATAATCATGGCATATATTGGATAATATCCTCATATTAGGGGAAACAAAGGAATTAGCTGTGGCAGCAGTTCTAGCTACGAAACAGCGCCCTAAGCTCTGAGGTTTATCCCACGCCCAGATAAACCAGTATTGAAGCGTTAACTACCAAGGATTATCTGGGCTTCAATAATAATTCCGTCCATATGACTGTTACTTTGCCAAGGTACTTGGGTCACTATAATCAAATCATGAATGAACCCACTGAAGCTATATCACAACTAAGGTGGTGGGTAGACATCTATTTGGCATAGTTTTCAGCCCTATTATCATCACCAATCCCAATTTGGTTATTAAAAACCGATGCCAATACTTTAGGCTGGGGAGCAACTAAACTCCATATCCAGCACAGGTAACAGATGGACCAATTCACAAACATCGTTACTACACATACCGGGCATCAACTACTTGGGATTGGTGAGCGCCTATTGGGCTAAAAAACATATGCATTTCAAATGCAGCACGTACATATGTGGTTACGGATTGATAATACTATGGTGGTGGCTTATATCAACCATATGGGGAGCATAATAATCATTGTTGTGCATCAAATTGGTCAAACAAATCTGGCAATGGTGTGTCAAAAGACATTTTAACTATCAGCTGCCTATGTCCTAGGAAGCTAGAACACAGTGGGAGACACCAGGTCACGGGGTAAATTTATGATTACATTGAATAGATGTTAAACCCAAAAATATCTGCTAAAGGTATTAAGCAGTTTGAAAGCCAGATATCAATTTGGTTGCACAAGAAGGAATCACCAGTAACCTATGTATGTGACTTGGGAACCAGATTAGAGGCAGCAGCGATAGATGCCTACACGCTGGAAGGGGGAATTTCTGCTTTGCCTTCCTCCCTTCTGCCTCATCAGACGGGCACTTCGGAATACAGATGGGAGCCTCCGAGATATTGAACGTGCCCGACCGGCCTACACAGCCATGGTTCCCAGTTCATCACGACACGGTGGGCGAGTCACCTATGGATTTCCCTAGTGGACCATGGTTGCTGACTCAACCCAGTATCAGGCACAAGCCACCCATACCAGGGAAACATCAAACTCCTGGGTGCAGGGTTTGAATAGACCTTACCAGGGACTGGGATTATCCAAGGGACCATCATGTCGGCATCCCTGCGAACAGTCACTAAAAGCTAACATGGGTAAAATACTGCCACGACACAGGGACAACATACCGAATTATTCAACCACTGACGTATTGGAGTTCCTGGAACATCTACACCATGACCAAAAGGTGAGTTACAATGCCGTAAATACAGCATGAAGCGCCTTATCTGCTTATCTAAAACAGCATGACGGCGGAGCATGGGATCCCATCCACTGAAGGTAAACTTATGAAGGGCAACTATAATATAAGCCCCAAACACCCAGGTATATACCCATGTATGGGATATTGGTGTGATATTGACATATCTCAGAGAATGGCACCAGCCAGATCCCTCAGCTTGCTTAATCTATGTTTTAAAAAACGCTCATGCTTATGGCTCTCGTACACGCTCACAGAGTCCGGTCACTCCATAAACTAGACTAGATACATGGTGATTACCCCGGACGCATCACGTTCATATTTAGGTCTGGTAAAATCTAACTCGCAGGTATTTGGGACTAGGCGAGATTATGAGTTCGGCACGAACTAGTAGGGTCGAGATCGCCTGTGTTTTCCGTGCTGTAGTCGTTATATGGCTATATGGACCAGGAACGCCCAATTCACTGGTGGGATTCCGGGCCTACCCACCAGAGTCCAGGTTGAGTGTGGTGACCCATCTACTACTATATATAGACACAACCCACAATCTTAGAGGGAGAGGAAAGCCTATGGGTCAACCACAGTAACCCAAGACGGGGTACGAGCCAAACCACTCCAAGGTGGCTCAAACAGGTACTGAAAGCTGCCGGAATAGATAATAATACATTTAATCCCATTCCACTAGGGCAGCATTGGTATCAGCGGCTGAACGAATGGACATCCCGGTTGACCACATTTTTCAATACAGCAGGATGGTCAAGGGAACGACGTTCTGAACACATTTTTTATTATAAACCGTTTGATAACCTGATTTAATTGCAGGAGAATATTACAAACTGCAATATTAATTTAAGCTCAGAGGAGCTCTTTATGTTGTTATTGTTAACAAATACCTTTCTGTTTCTTTTGAAAGCAGATCCACTGGTTGATTACGATAACACTTCCTCCCTCATAAACTTCGGCAGTGAGTGAAATAAAAACTGTTACACGGTTTGAAATCACAGACCTTTGAAGTCTTCACGGAATCACTCACGTGACTCCGAAGTAAAATAGTAAGATTAGACGAGTACTTACCAGTATGAAGTTTGATCTGTATTTTATGAGGAGTTACGGTGAGGTATTACGTGCCCGCCGCTCCCACCCTCATTATATAGATCAAACTAATAAACTGATGTCTCGTGATCTTTACTATCTTACTTCAAATATTGTGTCTATCCTGTGATTTCACACCGCTGCTTCGAAGTATGCCGCATGCGCAGTAGAGCTGGGTTCTTCACGTAATACCTCACCGTAACTCCTCATAAAATACAGATCAAACTTCATACTGGTAAGTACTCGTTTAATCTTACTATTAATTGAACATAAACTGACCCACTGTTAACTGAACTTAAATTCCCCTACTCTATTTATGAGTACAGATTCTTGGATTAGGAGGTCTTTTAACATTAAATCCAAGCTACCCCACTCCCGATAGTTGATTTCTTCCAATCTCCTAATTTCTTCTTGTATTAGCCAAAATGCCCTGGTATGTAAATAGTTTCCCAGCTATAGATGTTGTCAATATAATTTCAGCAACATGAATTAAAAAGCCGTCATTACTGAAATCATAAACAATAAATGTCAAATAAAAGTGGCCTTCTTCAATCAATGCACATCAATGAGGATTTATTGTAACAATCCAGGACTTCATGGTGTTACTCCACTGTGGGAGAGTTCAACGAAATGTCATACCTGTAAAAATAGCAGATGTTCACAGAGTTTTATGTTTCCTTTGCCAGGTCTGACCTTTCCTACTTTTGATGACCACGAGGCAAGTGTTCCCCATCTAGCTGCATTTTATCCACCACTATTTACATTTCCTATTAACTTGCATGTAAAATCAGAGTAAAACTATTTTGAAATGATATTCTAATCAGTATGACCCACCAGCCATCCTAATTAAACCAACAGGCTACACTGTTCAAAGCCCTACACCACCTTGCTCCCCAATACCTCTCTGACCTGCTGCTACCGTACACTCCTTCCCGGTCACTTCGTTCCTCCTCAGCTGCAATTTTAACTGTCCCCACATTTAGACCATGGGTGCCAGAGCCTTCAGCTGCTCTGCCCCACGTCTCTGGAACACTCTCCCACCTCCCATCCGTCACCTGGACACTATCGATCAATTCAAATCACAGCTCAAAACACACCCGTTTAGATTAGCATACCCGACATAACTTCCACCATGTTCATCCTGATTTTAATGACTTAAAATGTTTTGTGTATTTTTTTATTTTATTTTGTTTTTTGTTTTTAATCAACTTGATTTTAATATTGATAAATGTATTGTGATTTTATGTCCTGTAAGGTGTCCTTGGGTGTCCAGAAAGGCACCAACAAATAAAATGCATTATTATTATTATTATTATTACTGTTGGGTGTCGTTGAGCAGCTCAATGAGTTTGGCTTAAAATGGAAAGGCACTTTGAAAAGTTCATTATTTAAGACACATTTTGCTGATCATTCTGACCACAGTAATGTCTCAATACCGCAGTCATTGCAAATATATTTATCCACCGAGTCATACATTGCGTGTCAGAAGGCAGGAACGTGCAGCAGAATTTATTATGAAGGTTGGAGGAAGGGTAGTAAAGGTGATTTGACAATTTCTTTCACCCCGCTCAAGGTAGGGTTTTATTTCAATCCTGTTCTGAAAGTACAGATTATCTTGTGGGTATCCACTCTGAAGATAGACACAAAATGGTGGAGTAACTCAGCGGGACAGGCAGCATTGCTGGAGAGGAGGAATGGGTAACGTTTCGGGTCGAGACCCTCCTACAGACTGAAAAAGGGTCTCGACCCGAAACGTTACACATTCCTTCTCTCTTAGAAACAATGAAAATAGGTGCAGAAGTAGGCCATTCGGCCCTTCGAGCCTGCACCGCCATTCAATATGATCATGGCTGATCATCCAACTAAGTATCCTGTATCTGCTTTCTCTCCATACCCCCTGATCCCTTTAGCCACAAGGGCCACATCTAACTCCCTCTTAAATATAGCCAATGAACTGGCCTCAACTACATTCTGTGGCAGAGAATTCCAGAGATTCACCACTGTAAAACATGTTTTTCTCATCTTAGTCCTAAAATATTTCCCTTTTATCCTTAAACTGTGACCCCTTGTTCTGATCTTCCTGTCGGTTTGCTCCTGGGCCTGGCCATGATGGCCATTCGTGGGTCCAGGCAGCGGGCAGTCGATGGTCACAACAGGGTTGGCTGTGTGTTCCTCTTCCGGGCCTATATCCGTGCATGCGTGTCCCTGGAGAGGGAACACGCGGTGTCCACGGAGGATCTGGATGCCTTCCGTGAACGCTGGTCACCGTGGGGGGGTTGAGAGCATTGACTGCACCATTGTATTACAATGACTGCTTGATGTATTGTAACCATTGAACGTTTATGAATGTTTGGTACACTGTAATATGCAATTGCTGAATAAAGTCCTTGGAAAGGAAAACACAAGAGAGCGAAAGAAAGAGCGGGTAGGATTTTCTTATGGGAGAAGTTACAAGAAAGAGAAAGAGAGAGAAAGAATATTACCATTCATCTGAGGCAGAAATAAGTAAGATTCAAGTTGTGTTTCTTAATCCCTCTTGGTGCATGTCCTTGGAAATAAAGTTGAATTTTGTGTTAGGATGAAATATAATGTATGGCTCTTGCATAATACAGAAAAAAACACTTTTCTGTGTTACTCTGTACTAAGGAAAATTGAGCTCTTTAAAATACTGAGAATAATGGCTATTTTAAAATGGCTACCATTTACAAGCCTACGTGGCAGTTTACACCCCAGCAGTATTAACATTGAGTTCTTTAACTTCACGTAACCCTTGCTTTCCCTCTCTCTCCATCCCTACCCCTTCCCAGTTCTTTGGCCAGTCTTACTGTGTCCGACTACATTTTATCCCTGTTTGCTTTGTTGTTAACTTCTCCCAGCTAACAATGATCTATTCTACCTTTTCCTTGATTTTTTCCATTCCTTTTGTCCTATTTTCCACCTAACACTTCCTTATCTATGTATCTCCCTCTCCCCTGACATCGGTCTGAAGAAGGGTCTCGACCCAAAATGTCACCCATTCCTTCTCTCCAGAGATGCTGCCTGTCTCGCTGAGTTGCTCCAGCAGTTGTGTCTATCTACCATTTACAAACTGTCAGGCTCCAAGACTAGTTGGTAGTGTAGGTAGGACTGTAGATTGCTACATGAAATAAAAAAGAACTACAGATGCTGGTTTATGCCAAAGATAGACACAAATTACTGAAGTAACTTGGCAGGTTAGGTAGCATCTTTGGAGAAAATTAATAGGTAATGTTCCAGATCCCAATCCAAAACATCTTGACCTGCTGAGTTACTCCAGCATTTTGTGTCAATCACCAGCTTGCTATATTCTGCTAAGAAATCAACAGTCTTGAGCTGCATCATAGAAGGAGATCCTTGCCTTTGCAATATAATAAAGAAAGAAAACTGTGCACCTACAGAGCACCAACATGATCATAAAATGTCCCATTGGAATATTTCTGAAGTTGTCACAAACAAAATGCTGAGAATTGTATAAGACAATTAGTCCACTACCAGACCCAATTAACTGCAGGCAGGTAATGACCATATTATTGTTTTTGAAAATAAAAGCTAGTGCATAGAAACATAGAAACATAGAAACATAGAAAATAGGTGCAGGAGTAGGCCATTCGGCCCTTCGAGCTTGCACCGCCATTCTATATGATCATGGCTGATCATCCAACTCAGTATCCTGTACCTGCCTTCTCTCCATACCCCCTGATCCCTTTAGCCACAAGGGCCACATCTAACTCCCTCTTAAATATAGCCAATTAACTTGCCTCAACTACCTTCTGTGGCAGAGAATTCCAGAGATTCACCACTCACTATGTGAAAAATGCTTTCCTCATCTCGGTCCTAAAAGATTTCCCCCTTATCCTTAAACTGTGACCCCTTGTTCTGGACTTCCCCAACATCAGAAACAATCTTCCTGCATCTAGCCTGTCCAACCCCTTAAGAATTTTGTAAGTTTCTATAAGACCCCCCCTCAATCTTCTAAATTCTAGCTGAGTCTATCCAGTCTTTCTTCATATGAAAGTCCTGACATCCCAGGAATCAGTCTGGTGAACCTTCTCTGTACTCCCTCTATGACAAGAATGTCCCGCAGATTAGGAGACCAAAACTGTACGCAATACTCCAGGTGTGGTCTCACCAAGACCCTGTACAACTGCAGTAGAACATTCCTGCTCCTATACTCAAATCCTTTTGCTATGAATGCTAACACACCATTCGCTTTCTTTACTGCCTGCTGCACCTGCATGCCTACTTTCAATGACTGGTGTACTATGACACCCATGTTTCGTTGCATCTCCCCTTTTCCTAATCGGCCACCATTCAGGTAATAGTCTACTTTCCTGTTTTTGCCACCAAAGTGGATAACTTCACATTTATCCACATTATACTGCACCTGCCATGCATTTGCCCACTCACCCAGCCTATCCAAGTCATCTTGCAGCCTCCTAGCATCCTCCTCACAACTAACACTGCCCCCCAGCTTCATGTCATCTGCAAACTTGGAGATGTTGCATTCAATTCCCTCGTCCAAATCATTAATATATATATTATAAATAGCTGGGGCCCCAGCACTGAGCCTTGTGGTACCCCACTAGTCACTGCCTGCCATTCTGAAAAGGACCCATTATCTCCTACTCTTTCCAGAGATGCTGCCTGTCCCGCTGAGTTTGTGACTATATTCGGTTTAAACCAGCATCTGCAGTTCCTTCCTCTAATCTGAAGATCATCATGTATGGCTCAAGTGGTGTGCATAAGCAGAACAGGTGGGGAAGAACTAGAGTTGCAATTGGTGGACCAAGGCGAGGACAACCAAAGTTAAACAAACTATAGGGAAATATAATTAGGAATATCCACCATGCAGTGATAATTTTCTCAACATTAGAAACAGGCGCTTCAAGATTAAAATCAGGAAGCCTGTTGCTACACATACCGTGGTATAAAGGAAAAGCACAATTAATTGTCCCTCATGGCAGAGGCATCAGTTAGGGTTTGCAATGCTTGTGATTGATAAATTTATTGGGCATAGATATCAAAGATTAGGTTGATTTATGTTCTAATTAGAACTCATTGCAAAATGATAAAGAATGCATGGAGAAGAGAGGAGGTGGGAGTAGAATGGTAAATTTCATGATCTATTGCAGAGCTATAATGACTACCATTAGGCCAGAATCTATATGGTCCAACTCAGCAAACTACCAAACGAAAGCACATTCCAAGGGGATTCATCAGTTGTTCTTTGAGTTGGGAAGCCCAAACTGGTTCTTTATTAGAGTCCGCAATTCTTGAAGTGCTGTACAAAGTAAAAATAAGGATGTGTTGGAGCATACTGAAACGTTAACTATGTTTTTCTCAGGCCATATTGCCTGCTGATTATTCTCTGCACCTTCAGTTTTTATTTCAAACTTCCAGCTGTATTTTGAGTCATATGCAGCAAAATGGAACAATGAAATTCTTACTTGCAGCAGCATGACACATTTGTATACACAGTACACAATAGACAATGTAATAAACAAACAAAAAACATTTCAGTGAATAAAAGAACCCAAGATTGTGGACCTCCTGGTTCATCCAAGGCTTCTGGTTGGGGAATACTCAGATGGTTTTTGTGGGAACAAGGTTTGTCAAGGTTCCGCATGGTAAGCTGCTCTGGAAGGTTAGATCGCATGGGATCCAAGGAGAGGTAGCTGAATGGATAGCAAATTGGCTCCAATGAAGGAAGCAGATTGTGATGGTGGAAGGTTGCTTCTCGAACTGGAGGCCTGTGACTAGTGGTGTGCCTCAGGGTTCAGTGTTGGTCCCGTTACTGTTTGTCATCTACATCAATGATTTGGATGAGAACCTACAGGGCAATATTAGCAAGTTAGCCGATGAAACAAAAGTGAGTGGTTTTGCAGATAGTGAAGATTGTTGTGAAAGATTGTAGCAGGATCTGGCTCGATTGGCCAGGTGGGCAGAGGAGTGGTTGATGGAATTTAATACAGAGAAGTGTGAGGCGTTGCATTTTGTGACGTTGTACAAGGCAGTAAATGGTAGGCCTCTGGTTAGTGTTGTAGAGCAGAGGGATCCAGGAGTACAGGTGCATGGTTCCTTGAAGGTAGAGTCACAGGTAAATAAGGTGGACAAAAAGGCTTTTGGCACATTGGCTTTTATCAGTTAGAGTATTGTAACAAAAGTTTGAGGTCATGTTGCAGTTGTATAAGACGTTGGTGAGACCGCATCTAGAATATTGTGTTCAGTTCTGTGCACCAGGAAAGATATTGTCAAGCTTGAAAGGGTTCAGAAAAGATTTACGAGGATGTTGCCAGGATTAGAGGGTGTGAGCTATAGGGAGAGGTTGAGTAGGACGAGGGGAAATCTTATAGAAGTGTACAAAATCATGAGAGGAATAGATTGGGTAGATGCACAGAGTCTCTTGCCCAGAGTAGGGTAATTGAGGACCAGAGGACATAGTTCAAGGGGGAAAAGATTTAATAGGAATCCGAGAAGTAACTTTTTCACACAAAGGGTGGTGTGTATGTGGAACAAGCTGTCAGAGGAGGTAGTTGAGGCAGGGACTATCCCATTATTTAAGAAACAGTTAGACAGGTACATGGATAGGACAGGTTTGGAGGGATATGGACAAAATGCAGGCAAGTGGAACTATTGTAGCTGGGACATTGATCGCCGGTGGGCATGTTGGGCCAAAGGGTCTGTTTCTACACTGTATCACTCTATGACTGTGACTTTTTACATTTCCTTATGAAGTTGGCAATAACCATTCATTCAGGTATGTTCCCAGGTTATTGAGCATCGCCCGTTCTACTGACTTCTAGCAATCCCAGAGTCATTCCTCTGTCTCCCCTGACCAGCTCCGTGTAGTCCTTAGCACTGGGGCTGCACTCTTCAGTCACTGCTTATATGCACAGCCAGGTGGTCAGATTTCCGCAAAGTGCGAGCGAGGGTGTGGAGTCATGGGCATCTTTGATGGTGGAATAGCAATTGTTGAGGGTGGTTGATCCTCTGGTGCTGCAGGACATGTTTTTGTTCCATGTAATATTGTCAGGTTAATATAATAGAGATAACATTCCCTATCCTTGATTAACAGCAGTTGATCAATCCCATGTCAAAAAGATACAAATAGCAAGATTGGACAACATTTCCTTCCTACAGCTAATGAGCAAAAACATCAGGAAATTGACCTTACAGAGCATAGGGAAGAATGTAAAATTGTCAACATCAAATCAGAGAAAAGGCAATATATTTTATCAAGCAAGTTCTAACATTTCTGAAAGTATCTTCCTTAAATGACACAGAACTATTCAATGATAGGATTCAGAAGGGAAATTGTATGATTATTTGATGAAAGAAGATTTGAACAGTTCCACTAAAGTGACACGATAGTGTCTTTCTGCTCTGTACCATATTATGAGCCCATGCGTAATAGACTGCTGGGTAGTGTCACACATTACAAGTATCAAAGCTCTTTACAAGAGAATAGGCTCTCACTCATTATATCGTTCAGTTATTTATGTCAAATTTAATAATAATGAAACTAACTAGTCATCAGATTCCTTCTTTTGTCCACTGTGAAATGTAATAACTAGTTGCCAAAGACAAAAAGCAAATGTTGAGTGGAAATTTACCACTTTGTTTCCATTCCTTTCATTATCTTTGCAAGCATATTCAGAATGCAGCACAAATTCTACATCAAGCACAGTAATGGTTGAGAGTTTATGTTCGCGATGTGACTAGGATGAATAATGAATCATTATTGCAAAAAGCACTTCTATGTAATTTTCTATGTAATTTTCAGTTAGTATTGTTTAAAATGTCACCTGTCGTTTGGGTTCTCTACATGAGGGTTCTGTCAACAGCGTTTTAGTTCAGGCGCATTATTAAGATCTGATTTGGCAACAATCCCTGTATTTCACTACTCTCCCGACTACTATTTTGTTATTGTCCAAATCACATATTACCAGCAATATCGGTGAGTGCAACAGTACTGGTAAGCCATGAAAGAAACCTCTGCTGTTCAATGTGCATTTAATCACTCCCCACAAAAGTGCTTCCCATTGGGTTAATTCTACAACTGGGCTATTGCAGGTAATTTAGGTTACATGGCCATGAGAATCCACGAGGACAAATTCAATCTAGATTCTTAACATTAACCCTTCAGCAAGATTGTTCTGCTATCTGTAAATAAATAGGCTTATTTGCAATTTATTTTTTGAAGACAGCACAAATAGATAAAGAACAAATTTCCAAGGGATTTGAAATGGGAATGAAACGGCAATGTTGCAGTTTCTGAAATAAAATGTTGATTTGTATTTCAGCAACAATTGTATGTTGCAGCATTGTAAATGTTTTGCTTTGATCTTCCGCTGATGAATGTGGTTAATTTTAAGCCTGGGATCAGAATCAGTCTAGCTAATTCCCAATCCAAATGTAAATTTAAATTGGAAATCATTTTACCTGTGTTTGGATATTTGGACCATTCCCAAAAAGCCAACTTTGAAGTAGCAATTACAACATCACCACTGATCATTGAAACGGGAGCAGAGAGATTTAAAAATCTATATGCATGAAGAATGTGCATGCCTCATCACAAAGCAGTAACTCTCGTGGTGAGACCTCTAAATATAGATACTACGTCTTTTTGTTTCCAACTGCAAAAAAGAAACCCTATTTTCTTGAAGATAGACACAAAATGATGGAGTTACTGACAGCGTCTCTGGATAGAAGGAATGCATGATGTTTTTGGTTGAGACCCTTCTTCAGACTGACCTTTGGGCTGAGACCCTTCTTCAGATGAGCCAGAGATGCTGCCTGTCCCGCTGAGTTACTCCAGCATTTTGTGTCTATCTTCGGTGTAAACCAGCATCTGCAGTTCCTTCCTACCCTATGTTCACAAACTTGGAAGCATTCTTTACATCAGAAAATGATGTACATATTTTTTAATTTAATTCAGCATTAATTTACATCCTTAATTGCCCTCCAGTTCGGCGTCCCTTTGAGTTACGACACCACATCTGTTTCACATAAAACATACTTGGTCAAGTGAGTGGTTGCAAGGCCACTTCAGAGAACAGCTAAGAGCCAATCACTCTACTATATGGCACATATAAACCAGACCGTGTGGAAGTAGAATTCCGGTCTTGAAGAACAAATATTAACTTGGTGAGTTGTTGTACCTACAATCCAATAGTGTCACAGTTAATTGTTTCAAGCCTAATTTTAACACAATATTTTATTTATTTACTCACATTTAATTTCCCCAGCTGCCATGGTGGAATTTGGGTTTTCTAGATTATTATCCCATGTCAGTGAACTCATTGGCAAGTTAACCATGTCATCACCATGTTCTCAGAGTTATGTAGGGATGCAGAGAAATACATATTTGGCTCAATGATGATGAAATTACCCTGACAAAGAATCAGACTATTTCCTTGTGTATTGATTAGAAATTAAATTTAACAATGATAACTACTTTAATTTTTACTTTTTAATTAATCAATCTTCAAATTTCCTTTCTTAACCACTGTGATCTTTTACAGAACGTAATACTGGCTGAGTTACAGAGATAAAAAGTATATGAAGCAAGTGTAATGGAGAGAAAGGAAATAAACTGTATATATAAAGTGAACATTTCCCAGTTTATTTCCTTTCTCTCTATTGCACTTGCAAACATATTCAGAATGCAGCAGGAGTTCCACATGAGACACAGAAGAAAGGTCAATAGTTTATGTTCCTGTAGATTCTCAGCAGAACAATGAATCATTATCACAAAAAGCTCAAATGCGTGCTCAAGGAGGCATGAATTGTTTCATTTGCTGGTGCAATTGAACATTGTGCAATAATCAGCCAACATGACCACTTTTGACCTTTTGATGGAAGGAAAGTGATTGATGAAGCATGATCGAGCCAAGAATGCTGCCCTGAGGAAATCCCTCAGCAAGGTCCCAAGGCAGGGATGGTTTACCACCAAACATCACAACTATCTTCCTTTGTGTGAAATATGACTCCACTCACTGAAGTGCTTTTCCTTTCATTTCCCCCATTAATGTTCATGTACCAGGGCTCCACAATGCCACACTTGGTCTAAACTGCCATTATGTTGAGGGCAGCCAATCTTGACTCACTTATGGAATTCAGCTTATTGATTGATGTTGGACCAATGCCTAAATGTGGTCAGAAGAAGCACTAACTTGGTGGAACCACTTTGTGTTTTCGTGAATAAGTGCCTTTAGAGTGTAATTACACCACTTTCTATTACTTTGATGACTAATAATTGATTATAGGGACAATACATGGCTAGATTGGATTAGATCTGCATTTTTTTGTACTTGAACCTTTATTCAATGTTATTGAAGTGTGTGGTGGCTTTTCTAGAACAACTTGGCTTGAACATTTCATCACATTGGCTGCTGATATTCACCATTCTTCACATTCCCATAACCCCTCTCTGATTCTTCCCTTCCTTAATTTCTCAACTATGTCTACTGGGCTAAGATAGCCACAAGTATCTTTGTCCAATATCTGTCAAAGCAACCTTGGCCACTTCTCCCATCTAGTTTCCAGTTATAACTGCACCCCGTGCTCCAGTTATTCTATCCCGATCATGTTTCCATTCAACACGCATACAGCCCTTGAACTTTCATTTACCTGGCATTTTAATTGCCCCTTCTGCTCCTACTCAGATCACAATGTCTTCGCAGCCCCCACACTATTCCAACAAAGCACAATGTTAACTTTTAGACACACTCTTCTTCACATCCTTCTTAAATTTCACATTCTGGAATTTACAGCAGGTTCAACGATTTGAAATGAACAACACTGTTCCATTGAGTTTGGAATTTTGTTTCCCAACACACGATTCCCATTAAGCTTTTAATCTCGCCTGAACTTCAACCCTGTTACTACCTTCCCTTTTCTCTCCCCTCTTCCCAATTCTGATAAAAGGTAACTGACCTGAAATACTAACTTCATGTCGACGCTGTCTGGCCAAAGAGTATATCTTGCATATCTCCTGTCTCCTCCCCACCCTCCCATCCGCCCGCCCTCGGGCTCCTCCTCCCTCCTCCCCTTTTCCTTTCTCCCCCCCCCCCCCCCCCCCCCATCAGTCTGAAGAAGGGTTTCGGTCCGAAACGTCGCCTATTTCCTTCGCTCCATAGATGCTGCTGGACCCGCTGAGTTTCTCCAGCAATTTTGTGTACCTTCGATCTTCCAGCATCTGCAGTTCCTTCTTGAATATCTTGCATATCTGTTTTCTTTTGGCCAAATGGAATATTTTCAGCCTGATATTAGAGTAATTGAATCAAACAAATATAGCGGATTGAAACAGGCAGTTTAACTCACATTGTCCATGTTGATCATCAACCTATTTTTTTTGCTAATTTTATATTCATTCCTTTTCTTATTTTCATCACATTCTCATTAACTCCCACTGGATTGTACCACTCACCTACAAACAGGAGGTGATTTAC
Source organism: Leucoraja erinaceus (assembly GCF_028641065.1). Classification (NCBI taxonomy): domain Eukaryota; kingdom Metazoa; phylum Chordata; class Chondrichthyes; order Rajiformes; family Rajidae; genus Leucoraja; species Leucoraja erinaceus. Next base: position 32,861,977 of record NC_073379.1, on the reverse strand, counting down.
AGTGGCTGATAAACCCATCAATGTGCATGTCTTTGGCAATTCTTGATGTATTCAAGAGAGTATTAGATAGAGGTCTTAGGGCTAACAGAATCAAGGGAAATGGTGAAAAAGCAGGAACGGGGTACTGATTTTGGTTGATCAACCAAACGAATGGCATACTCCTGTACCTATTTTCTATGTTTCTAAATGAGAGGATACCCACACAGATGGAGGGAGAATGTGCAAACTTCATACACACAGCACCCAAGGTCAGGATTGAACCTGGATCTCTGACACTGTGGTTCTACCAACTACCAGTTGTGGTTCTACCAGCTACACCACTATGCTGTCCCACAGGTGTTACATGGCTTCTGCTGTTTCCTGTGCACTCAACTGTTTCTCGATATCGTTTGGACTGAATAGAATTGGCTAAAGAAAGGCTTTTGTGATGAAAGAGAAGGAATTTGCGCATGGTCAGTCATTTATCCACCTGGTAGAAAGAGCTGGAGAAAAAAGTTCTTGACATTTTGCGCCGTGTTCCACCCTTGTTCAGAATGGGCATCACCAGGGACTCTCATTTATTCTTATTTGTTAAATTAACGATTGCAATTCAGTACTGGAGATGATGCACTATTCTGAGATTCTTCTACTACAGTCCCTCTTCATGCCACCTTCTATTTCTCATTCTCTTTTCTGGCATGTTATTTTCAGGATGCCTTCTGCTGTGCTTGGAGTGCTCCTACACTTCATCGAAACATTATTAACCCCCTGGCTCAAGATCATTGGGTTTTGTAGATTATAGTTCTTAAATGGCTTTTAAGTGTACAGTTCCGACTTCCCACCTATTTTGAACCCATCCAATTGGACATGTTGGTTGTACCATATAAAATACTGGAAGATGCCCTTGATATTCCACAGGGTGGCGCCATCTGCGATGGCAGCCTCGCCAAAGATCGGTCTGTCTGTCTGTCTTTTTGTCTTTTTTTTGATATTTTTAGTGCATTTTTTAAAAGTATGTGTTACTGTTTTCTGGTTTGTTTTATGTGGTGTGGGGGGGAAGGGGAACATTTTTCAAACTCTTACCTTGCCAGAGATGCGATTGCTTTACGGATCGTATCTCCGGTCGCTGTACGGCCTAACATCATAGAGCTGGTGGCCTTGCTCAAAACTGACTAAGCCTCACTGCGGGGCAGTGGTCTTACCAGCCGAGCCTGCGATCCTTTGCCTGGGATCAACGCTCCTGCGGATTTCACCATCGAGGAGCTCGCAGTCTCCGGCAGAGACTGATATCAGGAAGCTCCAAAGTCACTGGACATTCGAGCTGAGACCCCCCCCCCCCCCCCCCCCGATGGGGGAGCTTGATATCCCTGACACAGAGGCCTCAACCACCGGCTACAAAAGTGAAGATCGCCCCATCAACGGAAAGGCATTTAACATTACCGGCCGGTTTTCCTTGGTTCTGAAAACTCGATCTTATGTTTTTTTCCCCAATTAAAATGCCTGGTCAGCAAATGAGATTAACTGAAACTACCTACGGCTTCCTCGACTACCTACAACTACTTGGCGACCCCACTACCACTGCACCTTCGACTACAGGATTATCGATTTTCTCCATGGCGACCATGTTGAAAAATTTGCTGCGACCATACTGAGGCCACAACTAGTTTCCAGAATGCATGAACTCCTCGCGACCATGAAGGTAAGTTACCAGTGACCACCAGCGAACATGTGGCGACCATGAGGCGAGCGCATAGTCTCCTGCACACGCCTAAAAAGTCACTTAAGTGGGACAGGCCATTTACTATTTCTAATCCCTTTTAAAAAGAAACCGATAGTGATGCAGCAAGCATCATAATTTCCACACAGTTGATCCAAGATTTTAGAACGGTATGTTTGATTCCATTAGATGTGAACACTGTTTTTCCTCAGGGTACCAACATATGCGTTATACTATTTTCTTCGCATACTCGAGGCAAGTAAATTGAACTTCAGGTGGTAAAATGTATTTAAATTGTCTTATTCAGCAAACAAAAGCCTGTTACCACTTGGCAGTGAATTCTCATCAGGGGAAATAAAGCAAAAAATAATTTGAACAAAACACCAATAATATATAAAGAATAACACTGAGACAAGCAATACCTCTGAACATAACCCTTCTATAACCTCCAACTTTCTAACTCCAGGAGTAAACTAGTAGCAGTCCAAATACATGGACATAATGATTCAAAGAGCAAAAATGTAAACCCCATCACCCCTATTTTTAATTTGAAATCCCACACAAAATAAAAGCTGCATTATGAGATCATTTTTTTCCCCTCAAAAATCCATAGAAATCTCTCATGACACTTCTGGGACAGAAACCCAAGATTTTTAGCAAATCCAATATAAAAATGATTTCTAACAGATTGTTAAACAGCATAACAATCCATTTATTTTAACAAACATGTATAAAGTATAACAAGAACAGAATTGAATGCAATATAACTCATGATCACCTCTCCCGAGTAACTACAGATGCTTAAAGACAAAACTGAAAAACAAAAGATAAAGAATATTATCAGCCATTACCTGCCTGTATCATATCCTCAGTCCTTTTACACGTTGGTTAAACATCGTTGCCTTACAACACAGCAGCAGTCACAACTTCACAGATGTTCTGGGATGCAAAGTTACATCAGAACAATGTGTTCTCGCAAAGTTCCCCCCTTCACACCCCCAGCTCTCCATCCCCACCAACACCACTCACTTGTGTCAATATCCCAATCCTAATCAGTCAGCATTTATGGAAAATATTTTCTTGGTGTTCTAACCTTATTGAATGAGCTCATTCCTCAAAGTCCACTGTGATCACAACTGCAAGAAAAACCCCCAAAGTACTCAAACTAATATAGTTTAAATTTAGCAAAATAAAAGTTGAAAATCATTGGTGCAAATGAAGCAATTAAGAAGAATATATTTTAAAAACATTTCTCTTGTTTAAATAAATTGCCTATTTGAATTGCTCCTCACCTTTCTTTTCATTTGTGGGATACAACCTTGCATTTTGGATCTGTGAATTTGGCAACTCTACTGTTATATAATATTTTATGACTCACTGAAGAAAGAAAAGGCAGTCTCTTAAAAAAAAAATCAATTTCCATCGAGCATGTTGTTAGCATAAGGTTTCTATGCATTTGAATGTAATTCATTGTATTTCCCTTGGTCATTCTTCAAGGCACAATTGTGCATTAATTTGAGGGTAAGAAATCATTAGCTGGTGTTGGATGTCAGGAGATACATGGCAAGCAGTCAACGTTTGTCCAATTTAAATATGGAGTTTGGAATTTGATGTGTGCATACTCACATGGAAATTCCAAACTTACTCGTAGATTCAAAACCCTTGGCAATCTCCTAGCAATCTAGCACAGGACCAGCAAGCTCACTTAACTCAACGGGGTGTGCTAGTAATGTCAATTTGGATAACAGAATTGTGCAAAAAAAAAATTAGAGAGCACGAGGCTCCTGAGGGAAGAAGAGAAAGGGAAATTTAAAAAAAAATAATGTTTTAATAAAGCAAGCCTTACAATTAGAATCTAAACCAAGTTGCTGGAGCTTTGCCCAGGTGCTGATAACCTTGCATTAAGCTTCCTCTGCAATAATCTTCCTTAATATTCCAACACTTTCCAAAAGGAGTCTAAGATAATTATTTAAAGTTTAGAATAATTGGAATTATAAAACTATTGCAGCATTCTGTTAAACCACAGCTGTTGGGTAGCTTGGGCTGGCTATTTGGGAGAATCCTGTCCAGTCACTTGTTGTGGGCAAGGTTGATCCCAGATACCCCATGTGACTGTTCACATACCCATTGATGCCTTGCTCAGCTAGATGCCCAACCAAATGCATCCAATGTGTCTGTACAAATAGGTGCAAGTCATTGACTGTGGTGGATTCAAGTAGTGTCAGCTACAGCATGCAAGATTCAGACCACTAAGTCTCATATTTGGAAGAAGAAGTTCTACCCATATCTACTCCTATTACTCTCATTCTCATGAAGCAATTTGAACTAAAGCAATTTCTTAATACCTTCAAGTAGCATCCAACACTGTGAGTTAAGTCAACATTCTGATTGGAACCGTTCCTTAAAATGCTTTTTTTTTCTAAATTACAGATGCACACAATCCAAATTTAACATCTATTAATATTTATATTACGGACGTTTCACAAAGAAATCCAAGTCTGTTTTATCTCAGACTGAATTCTCTGGATTTCTTCTCAAATTTTAAACCCATACATTTTGAACTTTGCTATACTTCCGTGAAATTTCTTTCTTCATCAATACCAATCAAATGTGGTCTCAGCAATGGTGAGGACAAGTTACCAACAGTACACTTTGATTATTGCTTAGAATTTGTCCAAATGCATCAGGAAATATAAGAGGCCTCATTGATCAATGTTTATTGCTGTATGCAAGTTTAATGTTATGGATTCAGATATTCGAAACATTTATTTTCTTTCCACACTAAAATTCACATCCCACTTCTAAGCCCATCGACTGGTGCTTTGCAATGGATACAGATACCTGTGCAGATTGAATAATTAAACCTATTGATGCATCAACTGAAGGAGACACAGTGGTTAAATTAGCAAACCGGTAATCCAGAAGCCTGGACTAAATGTCCAGAAATCCAAGTTCAAATTCCAGTATTGCAGTTGTGGAATTTAAATTAATAAGCTTGAAGTCCAAGAAAAATTAGAATGATTCTTATGCAAACCTATCTGATTTATTTAACTCGCTTAAGTAAGAAAATCTACAATGTTGATTGATCTGGCCTATATGTGGCTCCATTAGCAGCAATGTGCATAATTCATGAAAGGACTTAACAACCCAATGAGTTCAAGTGCAGTTATGGATGTCCAAGAATTGCTGCTGGCTTTGGCTAAAACATCCCACATATAAGGACATAAGAAACCGCTGATGCTGGAATCTTGAAGAAAACACAAAGTGAAGGAGGAAAGCAATGGGTCATGGCAGCATCAGTGTTGGGAATAAAAGAGCAATGTTTTGGCAAGAGCATGCATAAAGCACAGTGGATGAAATCTTCATATGTTTTTAGTTCTCATGAATGACATGACCAACTGTCCAGATTTAGCTGGAAATATACAACATTCTTGAGTGGGAGGCAACACAATTAATTGCTGAGTGACTACTTTAAGTGCATAGCCCCGAACCATTTTGTTGTTATTCGATGTTAAGTCACCTTCAAAGTTTCTTAATTCTTAAAAAAAACTGACATTCATTAATTATTCACAAGTGCAGGCTGGAGATAACAATCAATTAGCAACTTTGTTTTCTGGGTAGCAATCCAGATACGGAAGCACACCATGTTTGCTACCTATAAAAAGACGGATCAAGTGATTCTGCAAATCCAGTTAATGTATTCATCATGGTGTTCAGATAAGGAAATCAAACTCCCTCAGGATAACACAAAAATATCAAAATCCATTCTTGGATTTACTGCTTTCAGTGATAAGAGATGTGCCTATCACATGTCACTTTTTGTTTAATCTGCCCAGTCTTAACTATATAGGTTTCTACTTCCCACAGATGGATTTGAGAAGTTAGCAGTTTCACTCAGAAATAAAATGCACATTGAAGATTTTTATCCCCAAGGATCAGATAGATAATTTGAGAGAGTTCAGATTTCCTTAAAAAATTGAATATTGTTTGAGATATTCTAATCAACCTGCATTCATCCAAAACAATAAGCGTCAATGAAAGAATGAAATAGTGTAAAAAGATTAAATAACAAAGCATCAGGAACATAATGACTAATGTAATGCATGAAACTAATCTGCAATGCCTGATAAGATTCCATGTGTGATGTATGCTATTGTTAAAATAGGTGCCCCCAACTAGATCTTTGGCTTCCCTTCCATCAATTTTCTTTTAACCAATCGTCACATTTTTACCAGAATTTTTGCCTGAATTGCCATTCTGACTGAATTTATATCACACACAAATCTACGTAAGCACGACATCAGGTTAACTGCATCCACCAACTGCGACTGAGTCGGTGGGGGCACTGCGAGTCAGCTGCCCTGCCAGCAGTGTGTTCGTCATTTCTACTTTTTTAGTTTTTTTTAGTGTGACCAAATGTGTGTTTTAATGTCTCTTGGTATGTCTTGTGTGGGGGGTGGTGAGGAGGGGTAAGGGGGCAACCGCTTTCGGTCGTCGCCTCCTCCACGGAGAGGCAACTTTTTCCATGATGCCTCCCTCGCGGCCTAACACCATGGATTGGTACGGCCTTTCACGGAGTCGGGCCCGGATTTTCAGCAGCGGGCGCAGCGTGGACCTTTTCGTAGAGTGGGCGAGCCCTTGCCAGGGTCGCCAGAAGGGAGTGCTCCGATCGCTGGCCCGCTGACTTTTACAGCCTGAAGCCGTGGTCTGCGGAGCTTCTAGCCGCAGGCATGGCGTCCGGAGCCTGGGACCCCTCGCTAGGGATCGCCGGAGAAGAGCTCCGACTGCCGGCCTGTGGCCTACAACATCCTGAGTCCGTGGTCTGCGGAGGTTCTAGCCATGGGAGCGGCGTGGACTTACCATCTGGAGCCTGGGTTCCCTCACTGGGGACAGCCAGAGAAGAGCTCCGACTGCCGGCCTGTGGCCTACAACATCCTGAAGCTGCTGTATCGGGTAGGGAAGTGCCGATTCGGGACTTACCGTCCCGATGAGAGGGCCTGTACATCTGGCTGCCCGCAGCGGTGACTGCGGAGGTTTATGGCCCCAACCATGTAACAACGGAGAAGGACTGACTGTACTTTGTGCCTTCCACCACAGTGAAAAGTGTTGTGGTGGATGTTTCTGTTAAATTTTATTGTGTATTGTGTGTTCTTTTTTGATTGTACCACTGCTGGCAAATTCATTTCACTGCACTTTATTGTATATGTGATGAATAAAAACGGATTGATTGATTGATTGATTGATTGATTGATTGATTGATTGATTGATTGATAAATAGGACAACACTAGAAGAATTGTCGGAGAATTATAGGGGATGGATGCAGGACTTTGGCCCACCAAGTAAGTGCTGACCATCAGGCATGCTAGAGTCATAGAGTCATACAGTGATAATGTGGAACTTCGTCCAACTTGCCCACACTGGTCAACGTTCCAGCTACACTAGTGCCACCTGCCAGCACTTGTTTCATATCCCTCCAAATCTGTCCTATCCATGTACCTGTCCAACTGTTTCTTAAACGTTGGGTTAGTCCCAGCTTCAACTACCTCCTGTGGCAGCTTGTTCTATACACACAGCACCCTTGAGCAGTTAAACAAACCCCATTCTTTATATTCCCCGCACAGCCACCAGTCCCCCTCAGATTCTACCAGTTATCCACATCAGGAACAATTTAAAGGGCTACTCAATCTACCAACTTGCAGGTGTCCATGATGTGGGAAGAAACCACAGCATCTGGAGATGCCCCCGCTGTTACAGGAAGCAAATTGCACACAGACAACATCGGAGGACGGCTCTAAGTTCAGGTAGCTATGGTAGTGAGGTAACACAGCTACTGAACTAGCAGTGTCATTGTACCATCAGGGAGACAGTGCCTTTAGTTTATTAAATACATTCGCAATTTTAAGACTTCTCAGATCATCTCATAGCCAAATAATTTTTTTTCTGAAAATACAGAAGGAAGTTTTCAGCACCTCGGACACCACCCCCCCTTAGTATTTGATGGAGTTTAATTATATCCCAGCAACGTGCAGAATAATTGCGGCTGCTTATCCCAGTGTGTCGCCGAGCAGCAATTTTGTCAGTCCCCCCCCCCCCCCCCCCCCCCCACCACCACTTCCTCCCCCTACTCCAAATCTATCCGTATTATTTTACTGTTATTTTCAAATGTCTTTTCAATCCCCTTTTGAAGGAAGTGATTTATTCAGTTTCCATTTCCACCACAGGTCATCATTATCTTCGGCACAAACATTTTCCCTCTTGTAATCTCTGTTATTTTTTGCCCCAAATATTTATGCCCATGGGTCCTTGAATCATTCATGAAATGCAATAGTTTCCCTGCCTGCTAAGATCTAATGCACCTTTATCTCCTCTTAACTCCCTTGGTTCCAGGAGAACTATATTATCTTCTCCAGTCAAACCCTGTAGCTGAAGTTCCTCATTCTTGTAACAAACCCATTAAATATGTTTTCACCCACTTAAGGTTCTTCACATCCATCCTGAAGTTTTCAGAGTTGCACATAATAGCCAGTTGTTTCATGAAGGTTCAACATGTGCTTTACTAACACTTTCAAGGATTTCTGCAGTTTTACACCAGATAAGAACCATACCATTCAGTCCACAGTACATTATTCAGGGAGAGAGAGAGATATATTGCTTGCTGAGTGGTACCACAACAAGATCTTGCTCAACAACAACAAACAAAGGAGTTAAACATTTACTTTTGAAAAGGGATGTGGAGAGGCCACATGTCAATTTTCATTGGGGGGGGGGTCAGAGTTGACAAAGCTAGCAGCTTCAAATTCCTGGGCATTGACATCTCAGATGACTTGTCCTGGGCCCAGTATATATATATATATATATATATATATATATATATATATATATATATATATATATATATATATATATATATATATAATCATGATGAAGGTGTGCCAGTGCCTTTATTCTCTTAAAAGTTTAAATAGATTCAAATTCACAAACAAATGTAAACAGGTGTATTGTAGAAAGTATCCTGACTGGTTGCACCATGATCTAATATGGTGATTCCCATGCACAGGAATTCAAGAGGCTGCAGAGAATGGGGGACTCTGCCTGGTTCATCACAGGCACAGCCCCACAACCCATCCTACTTTATATATGTTTTGTGTTTTGTCTGAGACTATGTGCCTGTGATGCTGCTGAGAGCATGATTTTCTTGTACGTGTACTTCATTGTACTTGTGAATATGACAATAATCTTGACTTGACATGACTTGCTTTGTTCTTTCCACATATTCCTGCATCCATACCACCACAATTCATGTAGTTGACTAATTCCCTTTCAAATTATTGAAAAGTACCCATCCCAATCTCACAATATATACCACAAATCTTAGCCATCACTACTCGACAGTTTTTACTCATGTGGCCTTTATCTCAGGGTTAGATAGAAAATTGAATAGAAAAACGGCGCCTTCCTGTCATACATTTTTCAGCCCTTGGTAAAATGTACCTGTCATCATTTTATCTAACCCCTTCATGATTCTAAACATCTCTAAGAAATCTGTCTGGAATAAGAACAGATCAGACCAGAAAAACTAATGGGGAAGATCTGGGACAAGGTAAAAAGTCAGGAGAGATTGAAAAAAAAAAAGTAGGTTATGGTGAAACATGTTGGCAACAGGACATGACAAAAATAAAAGATGTATTCATGGGAATTGTAAACAGCAGCAGCATGCTTAATACCGACTGTAACCGTACAAAAATAATCGGTTAGGATCCACAACTTCCAACCTGTAGCTGTACAGTGTCCAGTCAAGAGATGAGATGTTGTTCTACAATCTTCCATTGGGCTTAATTAAAACCACACAACAAGGGATAGAGAGCTCAGTGTGAGAGTAGCAAAGAATTATGATCGTAGACGGCAAGGAGTAGAGGCCAAGCTTGTAAATTGACCCGAGGCCCTGCACAAAACAAACGCTTAACCCATTCCTGGTCTCCTCAGAACAAAAGGAGACTACACCTTCACCAGCAAAGAGAGCAATCTAAATTGGATGAAATCGTTGTGATTCTGAAAGGCATGCAGGAAATAAAAAGCCAGGTGTTGTACCTTTGATCATGACACATACAGGTCGATTGGGTAGGGAATGTTGATAGTGATGGAGAAGAAAACTGCCACGTCCCTTCTACAGGTCGTAATTGTTGTTAAAGGTTTTTTTTTTTTTGCCCTTTCTCCTCAGCTCCTCGTCCAATTTCACCTTTTATTCTAAATTTTGGACCAACAAATCAGATTTACACTTCACTCTTGCAATGTTAAATTCAGAGTCCTAATTTTTAAATTGGTTAAGACATGATTGTCCACGGTTTTGAGGTCTGGGTTCTGTACTGCATTCACATTGGAGCAGACAACCGCAATCTGAAACTGTTGCTGCCATTTCCATCCATGTGGCACAAAGGTTGGTGCACATGCATAATGGCATAAGATTCTGTGCATTAGAGGTTCAAGAGCAGCACACTCCTTTAATACTGTGTAGGAAGGAACTGCACATGCTGGTACAAAAAGCTCGAATAACTCAGCGGCCAGGCAGCATCTCTGGAGAAAAGGAATGGGTGAAGAACGTGAAGAAGATTCTTGACTCAAAATGTCATCCATTCCTTTTCTCCAGAGATGCTGCCTGACAACTTAAATTCTAGGATACTAGAACTTGTTTCATGGTAAGTGGTAGTGCCTGAGCTAGGCCCACTGATAACAAGTGTGAAATACATAATATTTTCAAGTTTTCTCTCAGAAATCTTTTCCCGCATAACTCTTCCTCGCTTGTTATCGAAGTAATTATATACTATTCACTGCAGTCATGTGTCTTTGCCATGCCTTCCCCCTCATTAAGCCATAAAGAACTGAGATGCAGCTTATTGTGTCTGTTGAACAATCGATTAGATCAAGACTAGCCTATTGTTTCAATCTCACTCTCCAGCACTCTCCAGCTATCAATACAGATTGAATATACTTAGTCATTGCACCATTACAGCTCTCTTGCATAGTGAATTCCAAATATTCACCACCCATAGAGTAAAGAGATTTCTTCTTAGAGCAGGTGGCAGTAGCAGACTGAGGAGAGAACCTTGTTGATAAGCGGGCTGGAGGATTACAACTGGTTACTACTCGGAGGTACTCTGGTTGTTCCGAGGTTGGCTGAGGGAAGTGCCCTAGGACACAAAGGGTAAGCAGTTGCCATGCGAGGCAAAGGATGGTACATTCATGGGTGGGCATGTCTAGGTCGAGGTGTCGGAGGAGTGGACCGTTATAGGTTCTGCAGCAGCCTGAGGCTCACATGCAAGACGCTGAGCACGTGGATCAGATCTAGCCTGTAGCAACACGGTGCAGCAGAGCAGCAGTGGATGACATCGACAACAACATCTGTAACTCCAACCATGTACCACCACCAGGACAATGGACGTTTGTGGCTAAGACTCTAAATTTTTAACAACTCCGAACTTCAAGGATACAAAATAGCACCAGAAATGTGGCGCGATTGCCTCAGTGTAATCTATTATTGTTACACTCTTTTACTTAAGTATAATTGTGCCTCTGTATGATATGATTTTTACTGAACTGCATACAAAAGAGGAACTTCACTGTACCTAGATACATATGACAGTGAATTACCAGTGAACCACGGAACTGCTCAATGACATAATATTTTATTTTGCAACTGTGACCCTAGCTCTTGACCTCATCCATGGGAAACTTATTCTCTGCATGCAACTTGTAAAGGCCCTTAAGAATTTTGTATATTTTGATAAGATCATCCCTCTACCTTTAAATGTGAGAGTAGAATGCTGCCTGGTCCATCTCTCTGCATTGGACAATCTCACCCTTATTCCAGGAATCAATCTGGTGATCTCTATATTTTTCCTCACTAACGCCACTTTTAATTTTCCTAATTTCCTCTCTGATCTATCTGCCTGTGGCCTCCTGCATGGTTACAATTAAGCTGAGAATTGAATTCTCCAACTTTAGATAGTTTTCTATCTTTGTATCAGAAATTGACAATTCTACTGTAAGTTATCTATCTGTGGTATCTCAGGTTTTCTGTCCATTAATGCAGTGGTTTATTCATTCGTGAGTGAAAGAAACATTGCTGAATTTTGCTCCTCTTTTTCGTCTGGAACCATTTTGTGGAACGTGAGAAAATGGAGGTGAAGGTTAGATTAATTTTAGATGACCAGTAGATTGAGTAAATTTGATGGCATAAACAGTAATTTTCTTTCAATCTGATATTTGTTTTTTTTTAATCTAATTTATGTTTCCTGTTAATATTGTAAAGTTTGCTCCCAAAATATACACCAGGAAATGGAATGAAATTCAAACACTGAAGCAAATAGCTGATTGCTGATATTGTGGCTTGTATTATTACTGGTCTATTCCATCTGCTATTGGGCAGTAACATTCCAGGCCTGTAGGTAATGTGAACAAATCTGGGCTGCACTTTTAGAATTTGACTTGCATTTTGGTTCAAGTTAAATCAAATCTCACCCACCATAAACAATTGCATATATAGGGATACAATGTATCTGGATATTTTCTGCAAAATAATATATTTTTGTTCAGTTGACACTCATTTATTCTGCCCTACTTTAACAACAGGAAGCAACTGACAGAAAGGAGTTTTCTTGTAAATGAGGAATACGTGTTTTTCTTTCAGATCTCTGTGATGGAATTTCTTACTTCTCTGGTATAAATATTTTCAAATTGTACTTAGAGAAGGACTTATTTTGTTCACCATTGTGTAGAGCATATCTCAAATATGCTAAAACAAGCAATAACTCAATTTTGACAAAATTGGCAGTTGCTTCCATTTGTCAAAGCTGGACAGTATTGCCCCTCCCTATTCAACCTTCATAGACCAATGGTGAACCACCTTCTTGAACTGTTGCTCTCCATGGGTTGAAGTTGCTCGCATTGTTCAGTAGGTTAGGGACCTTCGGGAGTTAAATCTAGCAACAAAACATTTTCCAGTCAGGGTGGTATGTGACCTGGGAGGAAACTTCCAGCTGATTGTGCCTCCTGTCCTTTTCCTTCATGGTGGATAGGGATCTAAAATCTGAAAGTGCTGTTGAAACTGAGGCAAGTTGTGGAACTGCACTTTGTAAGTGAGATGTACTGCAGGCACAGTGATGGAACAAAGCAGGGCCGGCCTTAGTGGGTGCAGGGCCCAATTGGAAACTATTTTGGTGAGCCCCAGGTTCCCAACCAAGTTCTGTCAGCCCAGTTATTTAGTATATATTATGAAATTGTACACTAAGGTGCTATGGATTATACACTGTCTGAATCTCTCCTGCTCCCGTTTGACTGTCAGTGCCTCCACTGGCTTCCAACCTTTACCATAGCAGTTAATTACCATTAAACTGCATTATGTGATTGGACACAATGCCCTTGGAGACAGTGGCAGATTGGACGGGAGAAGACCTATTTGTTGATTGAACGGGAATTTTAAGGCAAGCTGGTTGGTGATTGGACGCAACACCCTTAGAGACAGGGATTGATTGGCCACCAAATAATCAGGCACAAAAAAATTGACAAATAGGAAAACAAAAATCGCTGGTCGGTGCGAACTCAGTTGACTATCTGGCTGTATCTCCAAACTAAATAGTATAACATGCAGGTACATTTATTTAAAATAAAATTCAGTGATTATTTCACATGATTTCTCACTGTGTAAAGCTCAGTATCTGACCAATTTCCGTTTAACACGTTTGGTCTGCCATGAGCATTTTGCTCTCCCAAAACAATTCATATCTTGCAATACGATCAACGAACCAGACAGCAGTTGGACGCAGTCATGCGATTAGCAAGTGATTGTAAAGATTTGTTGGGGCACCCTGAGCTTTGTTGCACTAGTATTATGGTTAAGTTATTGAATTTAGTCGTTTCTCATATGTTCTCATACAATCTATGAGTATTCTGTTTACATGCCTGTTATGCTGCTGCAAATAAGAATTTCATTGTTCTATTGTGGGTGCACATGACAATTATACATTCTTGATTCGACTCTTCACTCATGCATTTGTGCAATAGAAAACGGGTAACCATTGCACTCGGCGCCAAGTTAAAAAGAGTCAGCAGTTAGTCAGGAAGTGATTATTCACCTCCAAAGAGCAACCCTTTGTTAGGTGGCTTCACTAAATGGTGTGACTCAATATTCCTCCAGCAGTTTGATTTTTTCTTGCTCAAGATCTGCAGCATCTGCAGTCGCTTGTGATTTAATACTATGTTCCGCTGCGATCTAACTAATGAATGGCCCATGCTGAAGCACGGGCAGCATTGAAATGCTAACATGACAATTAGCAAGAATATTGAACAATACATTAACACGTATCTCAGAGGACATTGGGGTTTAATTTTATAAATGCCCATTTTCACGAAGCAAGTTACTTTTAGCAACGATACCAGTTTTTAAGAAGGCAGACTTTGCACTGACCACTTGAAAATAAATCAGTGGTTAACTGGCAATGTAAACATGAAGGTGTGCCTGCCACCAAAGCAGCAGGTACCGTACCTCACCCGCTGAGTTTCTCCAGCATTTTTGTCTACCACAAAACGTCAATGATTTTGGGAATGCCGAGGCGACAGGGTGAGAGAGCTAGAGAGAGACGAGATGGGGAGCAGGTGCGAGAGAGCGCAAGAGAGAGAGAGAGGGAGGGAGAGAGCAAAAGACAGGGAAACACAACGTGGGTCGGTAGGTGAATGACTAACCTGCACACCAAGAAGAAGCCCCTTCTCGCGGTCCGGAGCCCTCAATCATGATGGTGAGTTTTAAGAAATTCTCAATGTGTCATCAATGCATCGATCCACATTTCTCAGTAAATGTAATTGTGTTTTGAATAAGTATTAATGATGCCGCGTGAATTTTATTCAAAGGAACGCGGCGTCATCAATACTTGTTCAAAACACAATTACATTTACTGAGGAATGTGGATCGATGCATTGATGACACATTGTATAACTAACATGTTAACTACTGGCTGTTAACAAGTGCTAACAGTAGTAGTTAACAAATCGTTTGTGTCTGATGGCCATGCAGCGGTTGTTATCCATGTTCATTTTTTTTTTAAATCCGGATGGCGAATTAAAAAAAAAAAAATCTTTATTTAACAAAGCGAATTCGTATTTCCGTACGAAATACGGAACATTAGTGCGGGGCCCCCCCTTAGGCGTGGGGCCCAATTGGGAGCAATCATTCCAATCGGCTTAAAGCCAGGCCTGGGACAAAGTAACACATTGAGCAATGAACAGGACTATCATTTAAGTGGGCTGCATTGCCCTGTGTGATGTTAGGCTTTCTGGGTGCTGCAGGCGTGGAACTTTTCACGGTAAGTGAAGAGTCATCAAACTACCATCTTATGTAGATGGATGGAAAAGCTTTGGGGTGTCAGAGGTTAAATTGGGTATGGGGGAGGATGAGGTTAGGAAAATATAAATCACTCATCACAGGATACCCAACCTTTGAGGTGTTTTGTACAGATCCTAATGAGTTTCTGATTACTGGTGACTCCCTAAGATTTAAATATTTGGGTATTCAAATTCCCAGAAAATATAAATCTCTATTTAACGCAAACTACCTGCCCTTACTTACTAAATTACAAACGTCGATCCAATTTTGGAAAACACTACCAATGTCCTTAATGGGCAGAATAAATGCCATTAAAATGATTTTTCTTCCACAAATACTGTATTTATTCCAATCAATACCTACATACATACCTAAAAACTTTTTTTTTTTTTTTTAATTGACTCATACATTACAAATTTCATATGGGACTATAAATCCCATAGAATTCAAAGAAGACATTTATGTAAACCTAAAGAATACGGTGGGCTCACACATCCCAATTTTATGTACTACCATTGGGCAGTGAACATTAAAAATATAATGTACTGGTTGGACAGTTCAACACAATAGGCAGAAAGGACAATAATGGAGAAGGAGGATTGCACTGCTTTTAACATAGGAACGATCCGTTTCTCCCCAATAAAACTGAAGAACACAATATATAAGAGAAACCCGATGACACAGCACAATACGAATTTGGAGACAAATAAAATCTTCTCTTAAATTAAGAAATCTTTCGCTTCTCTCATCAATAGCTAACAACCCGGCATTTAAGCCATCGACTATTGACAAACCGTTTACCCTCTGGGAACGATTAGGAATTAAATCTTGGGAATATTTGTATGAAGAGGGAACATTTTTACCATTCCAAGACTTACAGTTTAAATACAATTTGGAAAATAACCAATATTTTCGATACTTACAAAACCCGAGATTATTTGAAAAACACTCACAAGATTATCAAAATTTGAAGTTGGACCTTCTAGAGCAAGGCATGAATAGACAGGTAGAATTGTATCATTTAACATCATATTATTATAATACTATTTTAAATATAGATATACCTTCGACAGAAGGCATAAGAAAAGAATGGGAACAAGAATTGGCTATAGAAATTCCCAAGGACAGATGGGAAGATTATGTGTCATATGTACACAAATGTTAGACACACATTGATACAATTTAAAAATGTACACAGACTATACTACTCAAAAACAAAACTAAATAAAATCTTTCCAAATGTCTCTCCCATCTGTGATAAGTGCCTAACTAAAGAGGCAACAATAGCACACTCATTTGTTTCCTGTGCAAAACTTCAAAAATCTTTGAAGGAAATTTTCGAAATCTTTTCAAAAATATTTAAATTAAGAATGGACCCAAATACAGAATTGATTATTTTCGGAGCAAGGGAAGCCTGTTCTGAACTAACTATATTTCAACAATGTTTCCTAAACTATGGTTTGATAACGGCAAAAAAACATACTTAAATTCTGGAAAAACGCTCCTATCCCAACGTTTAAAATGTGGATCACAAATATGAAGGAAATATTACATCTCGAGGAAATGAGACTCGTTCTAGCAGGAAAACAAGAACAATTCTTAAGAATATGGCCACCATATATAGTCCCATATGGTTTGTTACAAGTATAATATGGTGCAGCATAACCCTCAAAAGTTATTGTTTTAGAACTAGGTGATGGGTGTAAATCGTTATGAATTAGGCACATTTCCTTTCTTTTTTGTTTAGTGCCACCTTCTTTGGATTTTTTTCTTATTTCCTTTCCCTTCAAGCCCTCTGCTCTTTGGGGCCTGTTTTCTTTTCTTTTTTCTTTCCTTTTTTTTCACATTCTCAAGCATGCAGCCTACTTAACCATCACCATTCATTTAACGCCAACTACTGCGGACTGCACTTCACTACTATCCTCATTCTTCTCTTCTTTCTCTTTTCTCTTTTTCTATTACAGGGTAAAGTTTAAAAAAAAGAGAAGTTTTACACAAAATGTATTATGTTGCATATCATGATTAAGATGCATGTACAATGCTTCTAAAAAATATTAAATGAAAAAATAAAATAAAATAAAAATAATAATAATTTCAAAATGGACCCTGTTACTGCACTGTGGTTAGTTGAGTTCCAATTTGCAGAATGCTTCCATTATCTGTTAAATTGGAGCATTCTTTTACATCTCTGTAAAACTCATCTCATAAACAACCAGGACAAATGGTGCCAAATCTGTGCAGGGTTCTTATCTCAAGCTGTAAATCCTGTGAAAAGAGAGTATCCAGCATTTCAAGCTGTCCCTCCAGGGGTTTCCTCCTGGACATCACTATGGATATGCTTCTGCTAAATCTTCAGAAATATATTAATCACATCAACATTGCATCTCCTATGTCCGGCTGCATTGTAAGTGCCCACTTACCTCAGGGAGTTTCTGTCCTGTATTACATTACCAGTTCAATGATGACAGTGCTATTTCAGAGCACAAAAGGGTGCCCAAGCTTTTAAATGCTGGGTGCTTTTGATAACACCAATAATTAAATTAAAGAATAGGCTATGTAATCACACTACCGGTAATTACTGCTTAGTCATATTACATTAATTACCAATTGCCATTGTCTCCTAATGTCTTTTATTCTTAATGGAAACTCCAGTTTGATGCAAGATTTCTTCGTATTGATTAAACACAGGAAAGGGAGTTAATTATGGAGATGTTTAAGGCTTTCCGCTACACAGTACACTTATGACCATTGCAGGACTGAGTTATGTTTACCCATCTTGCTTCTGTAATTCTTCCTCCTCTAGAATAACATTATATTATTTCACTCTCGATTTTGAAATGTTCAATTGTCCCCACCACTTATCGGCTTTGTTGGGGTTTATTAATGGGAATTGTGAGAAGAGACAGTGTCCCATTGAGATTTTTAGTTGGGAAATGTTCCCTCAAAACAAGACTGATCTGGTTCATTGTTCTGGATTACTCCCACTTCTGGGATGTGGTTCTCTCCATCTGTGTTATCATTAGAAGCAGCTCTATTAGACATCCCTTCAGTCCCCCACGTGTTAAATATTGCAAGGCTATTTTTTCCCAATTTGTCCATCAAATGTTATCCATTATGACAATGATGTAATGATGAATACAAATGGAACCTGTACTTAATCTGCAACTAACTTGAATTACTAGATGTATTAAATTACATGGATTTGACAAATGTGAAGAGCTTTGATTTTTAGCTTCTTTTTATTTCATCTGGGAGGCGGAATAACCTGCATTAAAATTGCAAGATGTGCAGAAATTGTTTGGTCACATGAATTCACAGATGATCAATCTGAATAGATGCTCGACATTCAGAATTTTAAGAAAGGCCTGTTACTGTGTTTATCGTTTACAATTATATATTGCACTCCACTAGTCAAGGCGTCTTCTTCCCAGAATTAGCAAGGCCAGATGCAGTATGAGCTGGCACTCTACCCAAGGAGACGAAAGGCAAGGCTTAAAAAGGCCTCAGTAGTGACTGGGCCTCTCTGGTGACACGCCATGAAGGCCCCACCTCTGGACAGCTTGACGGTCTCTGTCAGTGGACAAGGCTGGAGAGAGAGAGCTTCACACTTTTTAAGCAGTGCAGGCTTTCTCCTCAAACAATGTTTAAACATTCTGATATTCAGAGAAATAACATATCAAATAGCGGTAAATAGAAACCGTTTCAGAAAATAAAAAGATATTAACATGTGAAAATTTTAAAAAACCCTTGGTGTTGTCCTCTGAGTCTCCAAGTCTAAAATTCTCAGCCGAATGAATGGAGATTTTGATCTCACACCAGGTATAGATGGTACGAATCACAGAGGCAGAGTCCCCAAGGTTAGATCATTAGACTCCATGTGGAATCTCAGTCGCACAGTTGCGTGACAAGGGCACTACCATCTGTCACTTACATTATCTTGGCCTTGCAGCTCATGTCTGCGATTTACCTGGCAGATTCTGTAAACAAATGGCCCTTGGTATGATTCAGTGCACCTCTTGATAACATCGGTAATGTTACAAAAATTCTATTGTTGCTATGTTGAACAGTATTTTGTGTGTTTTCTTGATGTTATTAGAATTATGCTAAGACATTGAAAAATGTTAGAAAAACATCTTATTCAACCCTTATAGTTCATCTTATGTCAAGATAGGATCCTGGGCTCCCCTCCATCAGACACAGAATGTTAATCAGATTGGCTCTTGTGGGAAACAATTGTGGTCAACAGAGGGTGCTGTTTTCAGGTTGGGATTAAGGAACCTTGACTCAGAGAAGCTCTCGCCAGTCTCTGCTGTATCCCATAAATAGCTTGCATTCAAATAGGACCCTTCCGCTTCAGTGACAAATATGTCACAAAACTAGAAATATAAAATCATTATTTACAAAAATTCAACAGAACATGGGAATGAAGTACTGAATTAACAATTTTCTACTTACTGTGCTAAATCATCTAGCTAATAAAAATAAAGGTGCAAAATACTTTGCAATGAATTTTTAGAAATATCCTAAGAAAAATGCCAAATACTATTAACCAAGTCTAGCACTAACGGTCACACTTGCGCTTTGATCTTGCCATACAGCTCTGACTATGACCCCAGGGAAAATTATCATGATCTACTACTCTTGGCAATCAACTACAATAATCCTTGAGACAAAGGAAAGAGCAGATCCTGGAATTTTAAGCATGAAACAGAGTGCTGGAAGAACTCAGCAGGTCAGGCAGCATCTATGGAGTGAAATGGGCAGACTATGTTTCGGATCGGGACCCTTTTTCAGACATAGGAGTCGAGGAAGGATGCTGGAGAAGAGATGTAGGGGCAGAGCAAAGACTGGCGAGTGATAGGTGGATACAGGTGAAAGGGGTGATTGGGAGATGGTGAAGTAAGGTGTTGAAGAGAGTGTGGTCTCTATGTAAATCAGAAAAGGGTGGGGATAGGTAGATGTGACTGGTGGTAGGATCATGTTGAAGATCGTGCAAATGTCAGATAATGATGTGTTGGATACACAGGCTGGCAAAGTGCAACATTAGGACCAGGGGAACTCTATTCCTGTTCCATCTGGGGTCAGAGGGAGTGTGCAGAATTGGGGGAAATTCTCCTTGAAATGCAGCAGAACAGGCATGCAGGGTCATTGCCCCGTCATATCATGCAAAAGCATAATCAATCAGATGATGACATTAATCAAAAGGAAAGATCCCTTGGAAAATTACACTGCATAAAAATCTCCTACCCGATGATCTGCTGAACACCCTGCTATTTTTCTTTTGAGAAGAGCTTGAAAAAAGATGGGCAAGAAGCCTAATGCTTTCAACAGTATTAAACATCTTTGGGTCCATTTTGTCAGGTTGAATATTAGCCAGCTTTCAAACCACTGAACTCAACCTATCAGCATCAAGGAACTACAGATCAATTAGCTTAATGTTAATCTCTTCTTGAAAAATGAACAGAGGAAATGACAACCTTGGGTTGAGATCTTAATAATTTATCCCAAGAAAATATAGAAACTAAAATGTAGAATTATTAGCTCATGGTTTTTATCAACTAAATGCCATTTGTGCAACAATAATATTAATAATAATAATAAACTTTATTACAGACTCGAGGCCCAGACAAGGGGCAACATTACATTAAAAAATGCATTGCATATTAAAAAAATATCATAAAGTACATATAAAATCTTAGTATATCACTTATAAAGCATCATAAATTATATATTTAAAAAGAAAACACAATACATGAGTTAAAAATCCAGATTAAAAGAATGATCAATGCCCACAATGAGACAATGATACCAGTGTCTCCACAGCTGGGATTCGCAGTGTGTAGTGCTGACCCTTATGTTTGACAAGGCCGATAAAGGGCTAAATTTAATGCAATTGGCACATCATCCCAATTCTGGTGCACATCAAAAAAATAAGGATCTGTCAACGGGGGGGTAAAAAAACAAAAAAAAAAAAACAACAAAAACAGACTTGGTTGGTAATCCCCTTTCTGCGGAGTTTAATGTTATAATAGAGCGATTGTTTCTCCTTTCTTTTTCCTTCTTTTCTAGGGTCTTCTTTCTTTCTTTACTTCCTTCTCTAACTTCTTTTCTAAGGGGCTTTCTTTTCTCAACACTCTCCTGCACTTTCACGACTCTTGCGCACTTTCTTTACTTTCTTTACTTCTATCTTTTTCTTAAAGCTCAAAAAATGAAGCGGCACAAAAAATGTATTAAGACATATGTGTTGTGTAGTATTGTAATTTACCGTACTTCTAATTAAAAATAAATAAATTTTAAAAACAAAACAAAAAAAAAAAAACAAGGACAAGAGCTTTTTAGTTCAGAAAGGGGACGACACAGTGGTGCAGCGGTAGAGTTGCTGCCTCACATAGCCAGAGACCCGGGTTCGATCCTGACTACGGATGCTGTCTATGTGGAGTTCTCCCTATGACCTTGTGGGTTTTCTCCGAGTGCTCCAGTTTCCTCCCACATGTCAAAGACTTGCAGTTTGTAGATTATTTGGCTTCTGTAAATTGTCCCTAGTTCACTAGTCCCTCGTCTATAGTAAGGATGATCAGTGGTCAGTGCAGACTCAGTGGGCTAAAAGGCCTGTTTCCATGCTGTAACTCGAAAATGAAAAGGAAAGGTTTATAAACAGCTGGAGAGCTATCGATAAAAATCCAAAAATATGAAATGGTGGATAAATCATTACATACTAAGCAATACATAGAAGTACCTACTAGAGAAGGGGTGGTGCTGGACCTCCTGTTAGGAAATGAGATGGGTCAGGTGGCAGAGGTATGCGTTGGGGAACAGTTCAGGACCAGTGATCACAATACCATTAGTTTCAATATAATTATGGAGAGGGTCAGAACTGGACCTAGGGTTGAGATTTTTGATTGGAGAAAGGCTAACATTGAGGAGATGCAAAAGGATTTAAAAGGAGTAAATTGGGACAGTTTGTTTTATGGGAAAGATGTGGAAGAGAAATGGAAGACATTTAAAGGTGAAATTTTAAGAGTACAGAATCTTTATGTCCCTGTTCGGTTGAAAGGAAATAGTAAAAATTGGAAAGAGCCATGGTTTTGGGAACGTGGACACTTGGTTCGGAAAAAGAGAGATATCTACAATAATTATAGGCAGCATGGAGTAAATGAGGTGCTTGAGGAATATAAAGAATGTAAAAATAATCTTAAGAAAGAAATTAGAAAAGCTAAAAGAGTATATGAGGTTGCTTTGGCAAGTAAGTTGAAAGTAAATCCAAAGGGTTTCAACAGCTATATTAATAGCAAAAAGATAACAAGGGATAAAGTTGGCCCATTAGAGAGTCAGAGTGGACAGCTATCTGCAGAGCCAAAAGAGATGGGGGAGATATTGGACAATTTCTTTTCTTCGGTATTCACCAAGGAGAAGGATATTGAATTATGTGAGGTAAGGGAAACAAGTAGAGTAGCTATGGAAAATATGAGGATCAAAGAAGAGGAAGTACTGACACTTTTGAGAAATATAAAAGTGGATAAGTCTCCAGGTCCGGACAGGATATTCCCTAGGACATTGAGGTAAGTTGGTGTAGAAATAGCAGGGGCTATGACAGAAATATTTCAAATGTCATTAGAAACGGGAATAGTGCCGGAGGATTGGCGTACTGCGCATGTTGTTCCATTGTTTAAAAAGGGGTCTATGAGTAAACCTAGCAATTATAGACCTGTTAGTTTGACATCAGTGGTGGGCAAATTAATGGAAAGGATACTTAGAGATAATATATATAAGCATCTGGATAAACAGGGTCTGATTAGGAACAGTCAACATGGATTTGTGCCTGGAAGGTCATGTTTGACTAATCTTCTTGATTTTTTGAAGAGGTTACTCAGGAAATTGATGAGAGTAAAGCAGTGGATGTTGTATATATGGACTTCAGTAAGGCCTTTGACAAGGTTCCTCACGGAAGGTTGGTTAAAAAGGTTCAATGGTTGGGTATTAATGGTGGAGTTGCAAGATGGATTCAACAGTGGCTGAATGGGAGATGCCAGAGAGTAATGGTGGGTGGTTGTTTGTCAGGTTGGAGGCCAGTGACTAGTGGGGTGCCACAGGGATCTGTGTTGGGTCCACTGTTGTTTGTCATGTACATCAATGATCTGGATGATGGTGTGGTAAATTGGATTAGTAAGTATGCAGATGATACTAAGATAGGTGGGGTTGTGGATAATTAAGTAGATTTTCAAAGTCTACAGAGAGATTTATGCCAGTTGGAAGAGTGGGCTGAAAGATGGCAGATGGAGTTTAATGCTGAAAAGTATGAGGTGCTACATCTTGGCAGGCCAAATCAAAATAGGACGTACATGGTAAATGGTAGGGAATTGAAGAATGCAGGTGAACAGAGAGATCTGGGAATAACTGTGCACAGTTCCCTGAAAGTGGAATCTCATGTAGATAGGGTGGTAAAGAAAGCTTTTGGTGTGCTGGCCTTTATAAATCAGATCATTGAGTATAGAAGTTGGGATGTGATGTTAAAATTGTACAAGGCATTGGTGAGGCCAATTTTGGAGTATGGTGTCCAATTTTGGTCGCCTAATTATAGAAAGGATGTCAACAAAATAGAGAGAGTACAGAGGAGATTTACTAGAATGTTGCCTGGGTTTCAGCAACTAAGTTGCAGAGAAAGGTTGAATGAGTTAGGGCTTTATTCTTTGGAGCGCAGATGGTTAAGGGGGGACTTGATAGAGGTCTTTAAAATGATGAGAGGGATAGACAAAGTTGACGTGGATAAGCTTTTCCCACTGAGAGCAGGGAAGATTCAAACAAGGGGACTTAAGGGACAGAAGTTTAGAGGTAACATGAGGGGGAACTTCTTTACTCAGAGAGTGGTGGCGGTGTGGAATGAGCTTCCAGTGAAGGTGGTGGAGGCTGGTTCGTTTTTATCATTTAAAAATAAATTGGGTAGTTATATGGACGGGAAAGGAGTGGAGGGTTATGGTCTGAACGTAGGTGTATGGGACTAGGGGAGAATACGTGTTCGGCATGGACTAGAAGGGTCGAGATGGCCTGTTTATGTGCTGTAATAGTTATATGGTTATATATGGTTATAAAGATATGTTTTATTCTGATTGAGGCCAGATGTAGGCAACATAAATAAGGTGGTGATCAATAAATCTAGAAAGGATTTTTTCTGCATCACGCCTTAATCTGTGCAATGATGATATGGAATAGGAAAACACCAGCTGGTATGAACATTTAAGTCTTACAATAAAGATTACAACGACACCAAAATGCACTTATTGTTGTCACCACCTGCAGAATGTCAAGCCAACATCATGAAATGCTCTTGTTGAATACAAACTTCCTTGGCCCTTTGTTTATTTGAACCTGGTCTATGTGCAGCTGAACATGAACAAATGTTCAGAGACAGATTGATCCCTCATGCCTGGAGTATGTAATTACAATGAGAAATAAAATGTAGCATCATCGCTGATCCTTGGAGCATGTGATTGCACATTAGCAACCTATGCTTGAGATCCTAATGTAAGGTTGTAATAAAAATAGACAGAGATCGATCAATATCAATAATTCCCAACATTGCAAGACGATCAACACCAAGCTGTCTTTTGTATTGATGATTAAATTTCACCTTTTCAATCTAAAGCTTTGCATTCACATAACAGATGACTTATAAAAGTGCACTGTTCACAATAACATTGAGTTACAAACATCAGCAAGGCACCACATATGGTCCCTGGGTGTTGACTTATTGCATGTGGCAGAGGTACCTGAACAGACCAATATAATATCTTCCTGGCTGCCCACTCTATTGAAGGTTGATAATTCAACAAATATGTCAAACTCCATGCAGTTTTACTCTCTGGGGTTAAGAACTCTCAATACGACATGCAACATATACAACACTAGGCCTTCAACAGTGAAACTCGAACATAGCGATATGGGCTGTATCCAAGGTATGGAGAAGGTTAGCATTATTACCAAATGCTGTATTTCCTAGCATGTGGGTGGAAACATGGTATTACCCTTAAAATAACAGGGGGAGTTATGAATGGGTATTCCATGTTTCAAACCCGAAATTCTGGCACTGGCAACTCTTAAAAGGATGGGAAGGAAACGCATTCAAATTTGGCAACATGACCTCCAGATAACCTTGTCAGCATCAGTCCTAATGGAATTGAAGGGTCATGTAATCGAGGTGTAAAGGTGGTTGAAGGGTTTGACAGATTGCAGAGAAATAATCAACTTCCGAGGTTTGGGGGCAGAGCATTTTGTCTAAAGCAAGACGTCCAGCCTTAAAGTTAGAGATGGATCACTATGTATTAGGACATAGCTCTGTCGCACGCAGCAGGAAGCGACTTGTTTCGTGGTTTTCTATATTACTAAAACTCTGTTCTTGACCGGTTTCGGCTTTCTGTGCTGCAGTTTCCGAGAGTACGCCGCCACCTACGGCCATCATTTTTGGCCACCTCGCTCAGAGCCCCCCTCCGCCGCGTGTGTGCCGAGGATTTTTCCCGTCGATGAAAATTGACAGAGATATTAATGTTTTTACAACATTCCCCATTCTCTCTGCTGCCCCTGCTGGAGGGAGGGGGAGCTACTATAAAACCAGGAAGTGGTGTGCCTCAATCAGTCTCTGCAAGTGGTGTGCCTCAATCAGTCTATGCAAGTGGTGTGCCTCAATCAGAGCTTTGAATGACACTGACAAATGTTTACAGCACTGTGAGTACCCTTAATTTGGTTTGAAAATGAAAATATGGTTAGAGGTAAAAAAGCACTGCCTGCAAATAGTTGTTTGGGTTTGGGTTGAAGTAAAAAGGCACTCTCTCTCCCCCCCCCCCCCCCCTCCCCCTCTCCCCCCCCTCTCCTCTCTCTCTCCTCTCACCCCCATCTCCCTATCCCCCCCCCCCTCTCCCCCCCCTCTCCTCCCCCCCCCTCCTCTCCCCCCCTCTCCTCTCCCCCTTCCTCTCCCCCCCCCCCCCTCTCCTCCTCCCCCCCCCCCCCTCCCCTCTCTCTCTCTCTCTCTCTCCTCCCTTCCCTCCATTAGCGTGAGTGTGGGGGAGGGGTAGTTAGTGTGTGACGCTGCATGCCGCCTCCCCCTCCCCACAACCACACGTTGGGGGAACAGACCCAACGGGTCTGCACTTGGTCTAGTATCTTGATAGATTCCAGCAGAGTCCTTTAGCCACTTTAGAAGCACATTCTTTCTATATCGTGGTGGAAAAGCACGTGCCCAGCAAGTCCAATTTCCACAAATATGTAACGCAATGAAGCTCCAATATTCGGGTTCAAGGGCCGATTCAGATTCGCAGAGATGATTCCCAGTCATGTTGCAGGGTCTAGACCTATACCAACAGATGCTGCTCGAATCATTGATTTCTTCAGTGCTTACGGTACTTTGCTTGCAATCGGATTCCCATATCTCCAGGTGCTACTGGCTATTTTCAGGCAAGAGTACCGCTGAATAGCTGAGCATAAAACGCCCAGCCGCGAACACGCAGTTTAAGGCTCGTTCGGGATATTTATTCACACGTATGTCATGAACCCATTGGAAGGAAAATGGAATGAATGAGGGGACGGGTTCAGCAACTCAAGCGGTAGAATCAGGACATAATGTGTAGGAAGGAACGGCAGATGCTGGTTTAAACCGAAGACAGACACTAAATGCTGGAGTGACTCCGCGGGACAGGCAGCACATCTGGAGAGAAGGAGTGGGTGACGTTTCGGGTAGAGGCCCTTGTGCAGACTGAAGAGTTGTATTCAGACCTAACTTGCTACTCCAGATTCAGCCTAATTAATAATGAATTTGACACTAAAGCGAGCCACCCAGTGGGTTGGATTGTCTGATCTCACTGGAGTGTACGCATACCGTGATTCATGTGATCTGCTTCCTGCAAGCGCGAGTGTTTCTGGAGCAGTGTATCTGAAAACAAGCATTGATTCGGATACACTCCTGGATAGTCCCTCCTAGCTCAAGTTACGACGGTTCAAAAGACGCTTGGCCCCGCCCGACATCAGATAGTTTGGGACTCAGTCACTGTGTTTGTGGTAATATGTGAAAGGAAGAGACTCCTCGGCTCTCCTGGTATCACGGCGAAGGCAAAAGGTTTATTTTTTGAGCAGACGTTTTCGCCAGGGGCGAACACTCCTGCTGACAGTTGGAGCGTTTACATTAAATCTTAGCCGTCCTCTCCTTCCTCTCCGCCGCATGCTGTTAAATTCCGCCGCTTGCTAAACTCCCACCTGCCCTGGTGATCAATCCGAGGGACCTCGCTCGCTCGCACACCGTCAGACTGTGCTGTTCAGGAGTCCACCCCCGGCGCAACGGTGCGCTCGCATCCTCGTCAGAGAAGCATCAACCACACTCGCCAGGGAAAACCGGTGGACGGTGGA
The DNA here is from genome assembly GCF_028641065.1 of Leucoraja erinaceus. Lineage (NCBI taxonomy): Eukaryota > Metazoa > Chordata > Chondrichthyes > Rajiformes > Rajidae > Leucoraja > Leucoraja erinaceus. Next base: position 32,834,521 of record NC_073379.1, on the reverse strand, counting down.
ATAGATCCCGCCACGCCGAGAATGAACAGGAAGACAAGAGCAATCCCTCGGCGCCTTTTTTTACATCAGTATGACTGACATCTCTAATATACTCCAGCTAATTTCACCGCCACTAACAAACGCTGCTTCAATGAAGAAAAAGTTGCTTGTATAAGATGTGACATTGTCAATATCGTTTTTCAATTGCAGTTCTTCAAGAATGAGCTGTGCAGTTAATTTAGGTACTGGATTTTAAAAGACCACCATTATTAATTTGCTGCTGTGAAAAAAAAAATCCTTCCGAGCAAACGCGAGCCACAGAAGCAGCGGCGCAGGATTCAGGCGGGCAAGCTAGGGTGGAGGTGTCTGACTATGAACCCCAACTAAGAGTCATGATTTAAACATGAAGTCTCGGCAGAATGAACCCGTGCACCTGTAAGCTCCCAGTCACCCTTGTTTCCACCCGCACGCCTGTGTTCTCCAACGCCGAAAGTTCACATAACAAAATGCAGTGGGTCGTAAACGAAACGGACCAGGTCAGGGCTAGAGGTTCATTTGGGCGACAAACAGATATAGTGGCAGATGCTCCAAAATACATTGGCTGTGTGTTGTGGGCTAGATTTGGACTGTTGGTATGCGGGAAAGGCATCGGTATCGCCCGAGTTGAGTGAAAGCTTCAGGGCTACGTATAGCTACCGTACGATAAACGTGCAATACGCGACTGGTGCATCTCCGAGCATCGGACTGTATATCAATGTAATACGTTGCCAACCTAATGACTAAAAATGCAACATTCAGCATACTAGCGACTAATCGGAATACATTTTACATCTTTTGTACGTTAGGAATGAGCGAAAGTCTGAACTGAGAAATCAGAAAAGTCTGCATTTGGATTCAAGCTTCTCTTTTTATTTTTCTTTTCTTTTCGAACGCATCGTTAAGGGAATACGCATGGCATTTTTGAGTATTTATTTTACACGTTGGACAGTCTACCTTCCCAAATCAGCTGCAAATTAGATTTGAACACTTCGAATTTTCACGCCCCGAGTGCCTTCCCTCTCACTCAACAATGCTTGGCGACTAAACTGGGATCAGTCCCGAGTAAGCAGTACATCTTCCATGCCACCATGTACAACAAGCCCGAAGACCAGCGAGTACACAACCCTGGAGTGACCGACCCTAAAGTATCCGTGGGCTCGTTCCCTGCATTGGTTACCAAAATACTCGCCCACATACACTCGTATACTTTTACCGCTGGCACACGGCTACAAATAACACTTGATTTTGTTGCAAGCCCCGTGCAATTCTCAGCCACATCCAAGAATGTGAAATATTGGCGATGGGGCGTTGGAGAGAGATAGGTAATGCACGACCCCTTTACATTCTGCGAACCAACTCGCAAAAGAGAAAATCATTGTTTCACCCAAGTTTCAGATGTGCTTTATTTTTTCCCCAAAGCTATCAGTTTTGAGAATGATGGTGATTTTGACGTTGAGTGCATCACAAACTAGGATGGATTCGAAAAGTGATCTTTTCCGATGGCACTGCAATCCCATCTAGTTTCTAATTAAACGACTATAATTGTATGCATGTTGCTTGAAGCTAAGTGTTAGCAGAGCTGCGAATGTGACAACTAAAGTGAGTTCTTTAAAATAAACACAATAAAACAGGTTGGGTTATCTTGTGCCACAGAACAAACGATTTTACTCAAAGCAGATTCTATAACGAAAGCCATTTAAGAATGTATTTATTGCTGTTGGAACTTCTAAACTGATAAAAAAAATAGCTGTTGATAAATTCAGGCTGACTAGTTTTTATTTAGAGCGAGATCCATTGCAGCCGGTGTCGATGCCGGTAATAACACTGAGAGAGAAGCAGGCGAACGCAAACACACACGTGAACACACAGTAGCGCTCATCTTACCTAAGAATGCTGAATGTAATCCCACAGTCCATGTAATAACCACACCGAGATGCAAACGGGTCCTGAGTCTGTGCTTCGCCGCGCCGATAAACGAAGCAGAATGCGAGAGGGATACAGCCGTAACTGAGGCGAAGCTGGGAGTACGCTGTCCTCAGTCGCTGCCGCGCCGACGTTTCTATAGGCTAACTGCGAGAGTCGAACCTTAAAATAAATTACACTGGGGGTTGCTTTCTCTTCCTGGTCTCTCCTCGTGAATGGACGCGGGGAACCGACTGTAACATTCCACGCTGACGTTTAATAAACTGGCTTCCGAGGGGCAAAAAAAAACTTTGAACTAACGAGCTCCGAGACAGCGAGAGGGGCGGGTGCTCTTTGGAACTATATAGGTCATGCATCACAAGCGCAAGTCTTGTGTGTTGACAATTACAGCACCAAATGTGAAGTTGTCCCAGGGATAAGGTTTACAACATTCCTTTGGGAATTGCATTAATGGTCTGGCTACTTGAGAATGTATTCCCTGCAGGTAGGATTCATGAATAAAAAAGGACAAATGTGCCCTTATTTCCCAGCTATTTCGATACACCGTATCCTTTATGGGCGTGGAGTGAGGACTAGCTGCTTAAATCAGAATTTGTTCGCAAATGCTTTTTTCTTTGCACAGCGGGAGCTGATTTTTAAAAAATGGCTAAACAGGAAAGACTTCAGGTGCTAAAGAACCAAAGACAATCCGTGGAGTGCCACGAAGGTAGCTCCTAATACCCTAAATGGAATGCCGATTTACGGGAAACGATAGCTTATGTTTATTCGCAGTTTAATGATCCGTTGCCTTGGCTCAGCGCTGGGCGTGAGGTGAAAGTGGAATGCAATATCTGGAACAACTGCATTTGATGAGAAATGTTTACCCAATTCCTATTCTCACCTCCAAAGCATATGGAGCAGGCGTGAGGGGGGGGGGGGGGGGAGGGGGGTAATGCATTTTCTCTTTCACTGCACCCAAATTAAAAACCAAAACTCTTGCCGCCCTATTTGCGTCCAACGTTGTGCGTTGCCTCTATCGCGCAAAATGCAGACTTTTATCGGGAACACATTCCAGTTTGTTTTCATGAGTTCTTCGTTTGCAAGGCGCCGCTGAAGTGGTATTGATTCACTCGGTGTTCCGGCAGCTCGGTTGCGTTGATATCCCATCTTTGTCTTGGCAAAACATTGCGGGCTGCAAATACCCACGTTTCTGCACACCTCCGCCTTTATGGGAGCGGGTTGAAATAGTGATACCCGAGGCGTGCCCATCAACGAAGCAGCAAGAAGTATGGGTCCTTTTCAGAATGGCAGGCAGTGGCGAGTGGAGTGCCGCAAGGCTTGGTGTTGGGGCCTCAACTGTTTACCATATATATTAATGATTTGGAAGAGGGAATTAGGAGCAACACTAGCACGTTTGCGGATGACACAAAGCTAGGTGGCCGTGTGAACGGTGAAGAGGATGTTAGGAGGTTGCAGGGTGACCTGGACAGGTTGAGTGAGTGGGCAGATGCATTGCAGATGCAGTATGATATAGATAAATGTGGGTTTATCCACTTTGGCGGAAAAAACAAGGGGGTAGATTATTATCTCAATGGGGTTAAGTTAGGTAAGGGGGAGGTGCAGCGAGACCTGGGTGTCCTTGTACACCCGTCACTGAAAGTTGGCTTACAGGTACAGCAGGCAGTGAAGAAAGCTAATGGAATGTTGGCCTTCATAACAAGATAATTTCAGTATAGGAGTAAAGAGGTTCTTCTGCAGTTGTATAGGGCATCTGTGTGAGACCACATCTGGAGTATTGTGTACAGTTTTGGTCTCCTAATTTGAGGTAGGACATCCTTGTGATTGAGGCAGTGCAGCGTAGGTTCATGAGATTGATCCCTGGGATGGCGGGACTGTCATATGAGGAAAGATTTAAAAGACTAGGCTCGTATTCATTGGAGTTTAGAAGGATGAGGGGGTTCTTATCGAAACATATAAAATTATAAAAGTACTGCACAAGCTAGATGCAGGAAAAATGTTCCCAATGTTGGACCAGAACCAGGGGCCACAGTCTTAGAATAAAGGGGAGGTCATTTAAGACTGACGTGAGAAAAAACGTTTTCACCCAGGGAGTTGTGAATTTATGGAATTCCCTGCCACAGAGGGCAATGGAGGCCAAGTCACTGGGTGGATTTAAGAGAGAGTTAGATAGAGCTGTAGGGGCTAGTGGAGTCAAGGGATATGGGGAGAAGGCAGGCACGGATTATTGATAGGGGACGATCAGCCATGATCACAATGAATAGCGGTGCTGGCTCGAAGGGCCGAATGGCCTCCTCCAGCACCTATTTTCTATGTTTCTAAGGAGCCAACTGGATAGAATTGTTGCCAATCTGATGAAGAGCAGCCAAATTAGCCATGAATTATTCGTAACGGGCAAAAAAAGCCCTTTCTCGTTTCAGTTGTGCTTTTTCTAGGAACACATCAACATCGGTCTAGAAATTGGTGGGTGTTCATAATATTAAGTACTATATTCTAATCAGGTAGTCAGAACCACCACTGACTAACCACACTAAAGAGGCTCCATTCATACCCAGCATCATGTGATTTTATCAGATAGTCAAGAATTGGAATGTTAAATTTTGCAAAAGGAAACAATTTACAGCATTACGTAAAATACGAGGATGCCGCTGCTGACGGATAATCATTCTGTTTCCAAAAGGAGACAATTTGGACCAAATCATAGTTCTAAAAGTTATATGTGAGCCAAAATCACATGGATACATATGTGCAGAAGTGCCTGGAACCCAAAGACAAGTTGAATGAATGGTTAGTAAAATACATGGGACCCTGAGCCTCATAAATAAAGATCATGAGAAGCATAGAAGAAATAATCAGAACCTTTCTACCAGGGTGGAAAAGTCAAAGACGAGAGGGCATTGCTCTCAGGCAAGAGAGGCAAAGATTAAAGGAGAAGTTTAAAGGAGACGTTGACTGGAGTATTTTACACAGCTAGTGGTGGGTGCCTAAAACATGCTGCTAGAGATGGTGAAGAAGCCAGATACATTTAACATTACAGTGTAACATTTAAGAGGCTTTTAGATCTCCATGTGGCTATATAAGGAATGAAGGGATCAGTATCTCATGCAGGCAGAGCAGATTAGTTTAACTTGGCATCGTGTTTGGCATGGATATTGTGGGCTGAAGGATCAATTCCTGTGCTGTACTGTTTTATGTGTAGGAAGGATCTGCAGATGCTGGTTTACCCAGGTGATAGACATAACATGCTGGAGTAACTCAGCAGGACAGCCAGCATCTCTGGAGAGAAGGAATGGGTGACGTTTCAGGTCGAGACCCTTCTTCAGACTATTCTATATAAAAACACAAAAGTGATGGGGTTGTGTTCAATCTTGGTAAAACACTGTGACTGGAACAGTCCCTGACTGGAAAATATCCAATTCTGGTTTCAAACTGTAGGAAGGTCCAATGGAAAGAATGGAAAAGATCGACTGGAATGGCAACGTACTTCAGTTATTAGCCGTGATTGTTGTTTCTGGAGAAAGGGGATTGGAGTGGAGATTTTATTAGGGCGCACAATATAAAGACTGGGTTAGATACAATAAATAGACTAAAGCAGTTCTCGCCAGTAGCAGTTCAAGGATCAGCAGACACAAATTTATAAACTGCCTACAAGATTTAAGGTGGTTATAAGGACATTTTATTTTATTTTTTGCAGAAGCATAGGTTTGATCTAGAATTAACAGCTGCGGAAATGAAATCAGTGCTTTTGAAAGAGAATTTAATAGGTATTTAAGAGAATATTTTATAATACCATGGAGAAAGAGTGATGTAATGGGAGTGATAGAATTGCGGTACACAAACCAACTGAAATGTAATGGCTGGAAGATCTTATTTTGTGCCTTCTGTGCTTCACAATTCTATGTGGCCTGAGAAGCAATGGCTGTGCTAAATGGTCACTGAGGATAGATTAACGGGTGCATTCCGACACCTCAACATAAGAGAACAATTATATATATATACTTCAAATATCACTGTGGGATAGATTATATGTAGGATGCAATATCAGTAGTTCAATTTAGTTATTTATTAAATTGCGAGATGTTGGTGTAACTGGTATGGCCAGTATTGATCATCAGTCCCTAAATTACTGGACTAGTAATGCAGAGACCTGGACTATTGATCAATGGAGATGTTAGTGAATGTAAATTTTTAATGAAATAGATCTGGAATTAAACAAAAAAAAAACAAATATCAATAATGGGAACCAAAAATACCTTGAACACATTTGGTTCCCAATGTAATCTGGAGAAGGAAATTAATACTCCTAACCCAATCTTGCCCATGCACAACATTTGATCCACAGCAATGTGGTGAACTCCCAACTCCCCTCTGAAATAGACTGAATAAGCATTCAGTTTTCACGTAATACTTTCCAATCAGCAAACATGTAGTTATCCCAGACCTTTGTATCCTTACTGCAGTCAGGGCAGGGTTACTACATTTAGGTCAGGACAGAGTCACTGCAAATAGGGCATGGTTACTGATGATTCACCAATGGATCTCATCGCTGCATCATTAAGAAAGAGACAGCAGGGAAGTGAACGTCATTCATTGGGACTTTGGAACTGATCCTTCGTGAATTGTACCCCAGGATGATCCTGGGTAGGGGCAGGGGTCAGCACATAACATGGGAGGCTGGAGAAAAAGAGAAGAGTATCCCTTGTGTCAGTCATTACATTAAGATTTCTGTAATCTCCAAACCTCAATCATAAGTAAAGGGATTGTACAACAGTCGAAGGAATTTTGATGTATTGTCACTTACAAATAAACTCGTCGGGTTGTTCGTAGAGCCAGCTTTACTGGCCCACAGAAAATGTTGGAGGCAGTCCTCCAGCTGGAATAATGATGGTGATGTAGGAAATTCAGCACAATGGAGAATGGAATGTAAAGAATAATACTGTAGGGGAGCAAGGCTTGGTATTGAGAGAACATGTATCAAGATCGGATTAGAACATGATGCTTACAGTGTTGACATAGCGTGGACAGGTGGGAATGAACATTGTTGAATTGATGCATGCGGATGTTTCTATTTTCTTATTTTAGAAGTCTTGAATTTCACATCTTTTCTATGTCACTGATATTGTTTTTCCAAGTTTGTAAATGTTGCATGAGACCCATAATGATTATTCATTGATTATCTTGCCTACTCATATTATATCGATTTGGCTGTTTGAGCAAATTGGAAAATAGGTTAATTTAAAGCAGGGCACACAATTGCTTCTAACAAAGAAATTAGATTGTGTTAACATTGGCAAATGTGAAGAACACAAGAAACAGGAGCAAGAATTGTCCAGTTGGTCTCTCAAGCAGGTGCCACATCGTACTCGTTTTACTGATGTCCTGCTGAGTTTCACTGTTTGTATTACGCACTGTCACCTCTCCAGGACCATTGTGGGCTCCACTTTTCCTTGATCATCGTTACTGGCTTTGATATGTCTTTTTGCATATTGGTCATTAATTTATTCGATGTACATTTTCATATCTCTCTGTTCCCTCTCCCCTGACAGTCAGAAGAAGGGTATGATGCCAAAACATCACCTATTCCTTTTTCTCCAGAGATGCTGCCTGACCCGCTGAGTTACTCCAGCTTGTTGTGTTTCCCTTTGCAATAAAATTGCATTAGATACAAGATACAAGATACATTTATTTGTCACATGTGCCAGTTGGCACAGTGAAATGTGATCACCATACAGCCATACAATAAAATAAAGAACACAACACACGATAGAGTTCAACATAAAACATCCCCACACAACAGAATCAAAAGTTTCCCACTGTGAGGGAAGACACCAAAGTCAGTCTCTTCCTCTGATGTTCACCCGTGGTCGGGGCCTCCGGAGCCCTCCACAGTCGCCGCTACGGGCAGCCCACCGGTCAGGCCCGCTCACCAGGATGTTGGCACACCAACGTCGGAACGGGAGGCCATCCTCAGCGGCTTGGACCTCCAAATCGTCCGCTTCCCACCGGAGTCCGCAGCTCCCGATGTCCCCAGGCCGTGCCGGGCGGAGACTCAACCCTGGCAGCCCTCGGCAAAGGGCCCCAGGGACTCCGCGATGTCGGCCAGCGCTGCCCGCACTTGGAGCTCTGCGAACCACAGCCCCACAATGTTGGAGCAGCAGGCCCAACTCTCCGGAGCTTCAAACAGCGATCCAGGCAGGTATCGCCCTCTCCGCGGTGAATCCAGCGCTGCGCCATCGCTGCCGAAGCTCGTGTCCGGCCCATGGTCACCGGTAGGAAAGGCCACTCCAATCCAGTGGTAGGCCGCGAGGAGGGGGGGCGAGGACGCGGCTCGGAGAACTAGTCACATCCTCGCCAGGAAGCGACTGGCAAGCAGTTTCCCCCCTTACTCCTCCCCCCTGCCCCACATAGAAAAACGAAAGAATCCCCAAAACAAAACTGTTTAGACAAACTAAAATTAAAAAAAGATAGGAAAAAAACGGACAGGCTGTAGGCAGAGGCACCTTCAATGCAGCACCCCTAGTGGAGTGAGCCCTCATAACTACTTGTAGGACCTGCAACATAACCTTGTGTTTTTTAGTTATGGAGACATTTTATTAGAAACAGCTGGTAATTATGGTTACTTGAAATGGTTACTTAATATTCTATAAAAAATATGATTAACACGGAAAAGAGTGGTGGAATGGAAATAATTTGGTAACTAATTCATGATATCTAAGTTTTCCATAGGGTCTAAATCAGTTGAGAAGATGGGTCAAGGAGTGTCAAATGGATTTAACTTTGATAAGTATGAGGTTTGATAAGTTTGATATGTCGTACCGGGACAGGATTTACACAGTAGAGTCCAGGAGTTTGTTGTAGGACAGAGAGATTGAGGAGTCCAGGTGCATGGTTCTTTAAAAGTGGCTTTTCAAGTGGACATGGTTGTGAAGATAGAGATTGGCATGCTTGGCTTATCTGGGAAGGGTAAAAGTCAGGACATCACAATACGGAGGAACAAGTCATTTGTGAGACCTCAGCTGGAATATTGTGTGCCGTTCTGATCACCCAGCACCCAGAAGGATGTAATTAAATTGGAAAGAGTATAGAAGAGATTCACCACAGTGTTACAAGTTAGTTTAGAGATACAGTGCGGAAACAGGCCCTTCAGCCCACCGAGTTGGCGCCTACTAGTGATCATGACACACTAACAGGAACCTACACACTAGGGACAATTTACAATTATACCAAAAGCCAATTAACCTACAAATCTGAACGTCTTTGGAGTGTGGGAGGAAACCGGAGCACCCAGAGAAAACCCACATAGGTCACAGGGAGAACATACAAACTCAGTATAGACAGCACCCATAGTCAAGATGGAACCCAGGCCTCTGGCTTTGTAAGGCAGCAACTTTACCACTGTGCCATTGTGCCGCCCAGTTCTTGTAGGCTTGAGTTATAGGGAGAAGCTGGATAGGCTGGGACTTTTATCCTCATCGTAGGAAAGAGGCTGAGGGATGACTTTATTGAAGTATACAAAATCACGAGGGATGTGGAAAAAGTGAATGCTCATTGCCTTTGGAAATGGTGCGTAATCTGACAACTTGAAAAATATTTCACTATGTTTTGCACATGTGACAATAAAGCACCATTTTCATAGGATAGAGCATTCTAAACTTAGAGTGGGTAGTCTTAAGGTGAGAAGGACTCAAGAGGGACCTCAATGGTAACTTTTTAAACGTACTCAGCAAAACATCTCTTGGCCTCAGCAGCCTCAAATTTCCCAAAATCAGCAGGTTTTGTGGTTGGAAAAATGCAGATTTCTTCCTGAGTGACTTGGCTCTAATTTTAAGGTTATGTCTCTCTGTAGTCCAAATCTGGAACAAACTGCTGGGAAATCTATAGAGGTAGATATGATTATGATTTTCAAATGACATTTGTGTAGATATATAGATAGGAAGGTTTCAAGGTGATATGGGCCAAATGCAGGTATACGAGACTAGCCCAGAATGCAAACTTTGTCAGCATGGACAACTTTGGCTAAAGGTCCATTCTCTATGCTATGTACCTCCATGACTCAAAGAAGCAAGCATAACCATGATGGGCTGAATAGTCTCATTGTGCACGGTCATTAAGCAAAGATGCAAACCATGAAAGGAAATTAAACTCTTATCTTGGACATAAGCTACTTTATTTTAACTTCTGACATTGACAAAGCCTAAAATATTATGAGGCAACTGCAATAATACCAAGCCCCTGATAACTGCTTCACATCGCACATGATTTATTTTCTTTGAATAAATGTATTATCTGATGAAGCCATGGAAGGTTAACATGAAGAAAAGTACAGAACAGGATTTGGGATGAAGTGTTGCTGGTAACCTTTTTAGAGGTGCGGATTTGTGATGAGTTGGCGCCTGGACAGGCAGCTGAGGATATGACCAGATCATCTGTTGTGCTCCTAAGACTTTATGGTTAAATGTTGGACAGGATATAGAAGAAAACATTGAGGTGGTGCCTTCATATTTTTTAAGCTTCTCTGAGAATTCAGAGACAGCCTTGCATTAATATCACAACTAAATGATAGCATCTTTGAAACCTCACTGCAGTCCCTCAAAACTACATAGCAGTACCATCTTAGATTATGGCTATAAATAATGTGGATATGTGTAATTTCTCCATGAAAATAATACTGCAAAAGCAGCAATACTTCATTAATCACCCATCATAATAATTCAGCTAAATTTCTTGCTTATATTGTGAAATTAATTTTGCCTCCAACAGCCTGACACCTCCCTGCTGTTTAAAGAAATGTCAACTTATTGTTTGGAAGCAATTCAATGTCTGGAAACCCAGCTGGATAATGATGGATGTTCACTAGTACAAATCGTGCAGAATAAAACTGATGTAAGAATTGGGGTAGAACTTATAGGAAGCTTAGAAGAAAGCTTGACGAAGAACTGCTGAAATATCCACGATAAATGAAGTCCAGGTTGACACTATTGATTATATTGCTGGTTTAACAAGATCACATTCCCACAGCTTTTGCATGGTTCCGGACTGTGGTTACGCATTCACTCGGGATTTGTAAATGTAATGCATTAGAAATTAGCAGCATGTATCTTGCCAGTCTAATTAAATTTGCAGAACTACCATGAAAAGCTCGTCTCATCTTTCCTCCTCTCCCCCACTCCCGAAGATAGACACAAGAAGTTGTAGTAACTCAGTGGGTCAGACAGCATCTCTGGAGAGAAGGATTAGGTGACATTTTGGGTCTAGACTCTTCTTCAGACCAATTCACTTCAGTGCAAAACATGACACAAATGCACACTACTCTGGTGGGCAGATTGAGGGTGAGAAAAATAATGCCTCTGGAGCCTGCTTCACTATTCAATCTGATGATGGCAGGCCTGTACTTCCATGATCATTTATTAACCTTACTCAGCAAAAAATCTCTCGGCCTCAGCAGCCTCAAACATCTGCAAGTTTTGTGGGTGGAAAAATCCAGATTTCCTCCTGAGTGACTTGGTTCTAATTTTAAGGTTATGTCCCTCTGTAGGAAACAGGTGCACCACATCTTCACTTTTGAATACTATTAACATCCTAATTTTAGCATCAAGATGGTTCAGTACTTAATGTTGCTGCCCAAGTAGTCTGTTCAGTCCTGACCTCAGATGGTTATCTAGGTGGAGCATGATCATGTTTGTTTTTATTGGCTGATGTGCTTCCATCCCTGAGGTATGCTGACAGTTAAATAGGTCACAATAAATGACCCCAGTGTTGGTAAGAGGACAAAAAGCAAAACAAAATAAAAGGATGCATGAACGAGAACACATTGTAAGGGAAGAAGGGAATGGGATTGATGGGATTACTCTGCTAGGAATCACGTGTGGCAAATAATTTCCTGTATCATACGTGGTAATGAACAGTTAACTCCACAATCATCTACATTCAGGAGAATATACCAGACTTGCACAACTTGTTCTTACCTCAGAAATAATTTGTGGCGAGAGGACATATCAAAATAAAATGACACATACCCAACCTCCTCCACAATGTTTCCAGCTGAGAAAAGTTGAAGATATTAACTTGAGATAATGAAACAGTTGCTCAAAGGAAATAAGCACTGTTATAAAGAGGTGGAGAGATCTAAGGCTGGAATTCCAGAGATTTGAGACTACCTTCTTCTAATGCAGTCCCTTAGGATTAAGGATGAAGATGTGGTGCACTCTGGTTTAAAAGGTGACTCATAGAGCCAATAAGGGAATTCTAGACTCCTCCACAGATAGGGCAGGTGGAGGTTGACAGGTTGCATGGGAAATTTATGAGACAATGCACTCCTTTTTCTGTCATGCTAGTTGAGGTCTTCTGTATCATCCTTAATGTTCCTTCGCCACCCTGAGATGTCTGGACAGAAATTCCCATAAATCAGTGGAGGTTGTTACAATTCTTTAAAGAGTCTTTGATCACATCCATGAATATTTTTCCCTCTCTGCCTGATAATCTCTTGCTATGGCAGAACTTGAAAATTAGCATCTATTTCAGGAGTTTGAGTTTGGGTAGGTGAATGACTGTCCTGCTCAACATAGCCAATTAAAGTACATAGGGTATAGGACATGGTGTGTTGGCCTGGGAGAGGATACTGACATTGGTTTGCTTCTCTTTTCACTGAATTTGAAGGATTTTTCATAGACAGTGATGGTGGTATCTCTCCAAATGCATTTAGATGCCTGCTGATCAGGGCCGGCCTTAGGAGGTGCAGGGCCCAATTGGGAAAAAATGTCATAGAAATATATAAATAAATAATTATGATTGAGTCACGTGTCGTGAGTAACATGACAATTCGGGGGAGAGTTCCTTTCACAGCGTGTGGGGAGTCTAGCCAGGGGTAAAGTTGCGAGGGGGGAAGGAGCGTTGAGAAGGAGAGGGTCGGGGTTTATGCCAGTAACACTCACTCACCGCTGCCACGGCGCTCCGGGCGCCACCGCATTGTGGCCGGGGAGAGAAGCAGCTCGAGTGGCTACGAGCGGCCTCCATCACTGGACAGCGGAACCGACTGCCATCTCAGCACCTTCTGCCGGCCCGCTCACATCTGGCAGCGACTCTGGAGAAAAGACCCTTCTTTAGACTGAACTGAACTCTCATCGGTGAGAGTATTTGTGATTGTCTGAAGAAGGGTCTCGACCAGAACCGCAACCCTCTCCCCAGAGCCCCTGTCCATCCCGCTGAGCCACCACAGACAGGGAGTTGAAGGTAGACACAGGGGGATCCACCTTCAACTTCAAAGCCAAACAAAAAACACAAAGTGCTGATGGTGCAGGGAGTCAGATAGACTGCGCAATGACAAGGGGGGGATCCCAGTGTGAAAGTGAGTCACCACCTGCGTACAGCGTTCCCACATCCCTCTTCTCCACCAAGAAAGGCACACTCCTCTCTCCCCTCCGCCCTCTCCCCCCCCTTCCTTCCCTCATTCTCCCCCCCCCTCACTAAAGAAGGAGGCAAAGGGGGGAGGGAGGTAGGGAGAGGGAGATCTAAAGGGTAACTGGTTTTGGTCTCCAATCACCTCACAAAGGGCAGCCAACAGTGGTGGCGAAGCAATAAGGTGATTTCACGAAAGGTCACTGGAACATAGATCCGCTCCCACATGACCGAAAATCTCAACTGGAGTACATGCTATACATCCGGTACATGTTAGTGAATGGGAAAACACGCACTTTCCCACCCGTTAAAAACATCAAAAACAGCCAGTTTTTGAGCTGCAATTTACTGTGCTAGTCGGGGTGACCGTGAGGCACAGCTACCTAGATTTACAGTCCAAAAAAAAGATAGAAACTAAGGTAAATTAAAGAGGGAGCCGAAGGTGCCAATCCAGCAGAAGTGAACAGCGGACATTTGCCGTGGAGATTTAAAGGTCCAAAATATCGGGAATTATCGCGTTTGCTCGCTGAATTTCATCAAAAGTAAGTCAATAATGCCTTACTTTTGATGAAATGCAGCGAGCAAACGCGATAATTCCCGATATTTTGGATCTTTAAATCTCCACGGCAAATGTCTGCTAAGCACTTCCGCTGTTTTTCCATCTTCAGTTCCCTCTTGTAATTACCTTACTTTCTATCTTTTATTTGCCTGAAAATTTAGGTCGCTGTGCTTCACGGTCACCCCGACAAGCACAGAAAATTTCAGCTAAAAAATCGTCCGTTTTCCATGTTTTAACGGGTGTGAAAGTGCGTGTTTCCCCATTCACTAACATGTACCGGAAGTGACATATGTCCTCCAGTTAAATTTTTCGGTCACATGAGGGGGGATCTACGCTCATTTGACCTTTGGTGAAATCACCCTATAGGGAGCTCTCTCCCACCCCCTTCTCTGCACCCCCTCTCTCTCTCCCCCTCTCTCTCCAACTCTCCCTCCTTCCTCTCTCTTGCTCTCTCTCTCTCTTCTCTCCAATATCCCCCTCTCTCTCCTATCTCTCTCTCTCTCTCTCTCCCCCCTTCCTCTCTCTTCTCTCTCAAATTCTCTCTCTCTCTCCCTCTTCCTCTCCCACCCCCCCCCAACTCCCCTCCCCAGCCACGTTTATATCGACAGTTCACTCCATGAGTGTGTGTGTGTGAGCCGAGCAGTGTTTCTCATTCGGACTCTGCTCCGTGAGCTGCTCGTATTGACAGTAATCGTATCCACCTCTTAACTGAAAACGAATGGTTTGCAAACTGAAAAACCCCCCCCTGTCTCTCCACGCCCCCCCCCCCCCACATACAAAGACAGAAAACACGCAGACACACACGCAGATAGAGAGAGACACGCACACACAGACACACACAGACACAGAAACACCGAGACATACACAGACACAGTCACACACATACGCAGACAGACAGACAGACAGACAGACACCAATGTTAACACAGACTCAAACCTCCAACCAGGTCTGCTGTTGTACGGCACCAAACGAGTTAACACAACCCCCCCCCCCCCCCCCCCCCACCAACTGCACCCGCTGAGTTTCTCCAGCTCTGCATCCGCTGAGCTTCTCCAGATTTTATGTGTACCCCCCCAACCCCCCACTCACACCACGGCCCGACTGCCCGCTCCCGGCGTTTAGTGTTCAATAGGGTGATTTCACGAAAGGTCACTGGAGCATAGATCCGCACCCACGTGACCGAAAATCTCAACTGGAGTACATGCTATACATCCGGTACATGTTAGTGAATGGGAAAACACGCACTTTCCCACTCGTTAAAAACATCGAAAACGGACAGTTTTTGAGCTGCAATTTACTGTGCCAGTCGGGGTGACCGTGAGGCACAGCTACCTAGATTTACAGTCCAAATGCAGCAGATAGAGAGAGACACGCACACACAGACACACACAGACACAGAAACACCGAGACATACACAGACACAGTCACACACATACAAAGACAGACAGACACCAATGTTAACACAGACTCAAACCTTAGATTTACAGTCCAAACACACGCAGATAGAGAGAGACACGCACACACAGACTGTACCTAGATTTACAGTCCAAAAAAAAGATTTCACGGTCACCCCAACTAGCACAGAAAATTTCAGCTCAAAAATCGTCCGTTTTCCATGTTTTTAACGGGTGTGAAAGTGCGTGTTTCCCCATTCACTAACATGTACCGGAAGTGACATATGTCCTCCAGTTAAATTTTTCAGTCACGTGAGGGGGGATCTACACTCATTTGACCTTTGGTGAAATCACCATATACTCATGGCTGAGTTCGCTGCGGTGCTGGGGCTTGCTGCCCTGTAAACTCCCACCCCCCCACCCCCGGGTCTGCTCCGGCGGCAGCGAGTGACACAATGTAACGCATTTACTGAGGAATGCATTGTTTAACTACTTGCTAACTACTGCCTGTTTACAAGTGTTACAGCAGCAGTTAACATATCGTTTGTTATCCATGTTTGTTTTGTAAAAAAATCCGTATGCCGAATTTTTTTTTTTAATCTTTATTTAACATAGCAAATTAGTATTTCCATATGAAATACGGAAAATTAATGCGGGGCCCCCATTGGGCGCGGGGCGCAATTTGGAAAAATCGGTCCAATCGGCCTAGGGCCGGCCCTGCTGCTGATGGTACTATAGGTTTCAGACCATGAGTCATGTGCCAATTCAGAGGTCTTGTGCTTTGTCACTTTTTCCTCAATCAACTAAAATGTGTGCTGGCACACTAAAGGCAGTGGTAAATGTAACCATTGATGCAGCTGCTAACGAAAAGGCAGAGGCCTCAATGGGAAAAAAAGGCAGCTCCAGTATCAAAGTAACAAATTTCCTTTCAGAAAGCAGAAAATATACTAGACAAAAGTAAACAAATGCTGAGGGGAAATGGAGTTGATGCTTCAGGTCAATAATATTTCATCTGAACTGTAAAATTTTAGAGATTTAAGAACTTTTAATTATTGCAATTTCCATTGAGACCCGAACTCAGCCTAATGAGTACTTACATCCAAAACACTTTACATTCATTTAAAAGCTTTTTGAATGGAGCGAGTCCAAAAGTCAATTTTGGTGCAGCACGTTCCTTTGAACAGCAAAGTGATAATAACATATACTTGGTTTTGTGTGAGAGAGAGAGAGAGTGAGAGAGAGAGAGAGAGAGAGAGAGAATGAATTGGAGGCAACAAATTAATATGTGTATGGAATTTGTTTGGAGATGCAAAAAAGAAGTCAGGAGGCAGGGAGTTATAATTATGGTAGCTATTCATTAACAGCAGGGTGGCTGTCGTTGTCTTCTCTACAATTTAAACAGTTAATTGATATGTTGAAAGTAAAAGGTTTTAAGGGCAACTAATTGAGAGAAAGGGAGAGAGGGAGAGAGGGAGAGAGGGAGAGAGAGGGGAGGGGGAGAGAGGAGAGAGAGAGAGAGAGAGAGAGAGGGAGAGGGAGGGAGAGAGAGAGGGAGAGAGAGAGAGAGAGAGAGAGAGGGAGAGAGGGAGAGAGAGAGAGAGAGAGAGAGAGGGAGAGAGGGAGAGAGAGGAGAGAGGGAGAGAGGGAGAGAGGGAGAGAGAGGAGAGAGAGAGAGAGAGAGAGAGAGAGAGAGAGAGAGAGAGAGAGAGAGAGAGAGAGAGAGAGAGAGAGAGAGAGAGAGAGAGAGAGAGAGAGAGAGAGAGAGAGAGAGATATCTTTGGAACACATTTCTCCATCAATGATCCCTCTCTACAATGTTTGGAATGACCTCCCAACTTCCCTCGTGAACTTCTCTTCCGTCAGTTCAGCTTCTATACATCGAGATACTGAGTGGTGGAAGCTTCAGACTAAGTGCATCGCAATGGCTTGAAGTTCTGTTTGTTAATTTTAGACAATAGACAATAGGCAATAGGTGCAGGAGTAGGCCATTCGGCCCTTCGAGCCAGCACCGTCATTCAATGTGATCATGGCTGATCATCCCCAATCCGTACCCCGTTCCTGCCCTCTCCCCAAATCCCCTGACTCCGCTATCTTTAAGAGCCCTATCTAGCTCTCTCTTGAAAGTATCCAGAGAACCGGCCTCCACTGCACTCTGATGCAGAGAATTCCACACTCACCACTCTCTGTGAGAAAAAGTGTTTCCTCAGTATCCAGTGTTCTAAATGGCTTACCACTTATTCTTAAACTGTGGTCCCTGGTTCTGGACTCCCCCAACATCGGGAACATGTTTCCTGCCTCTAGCGTGTCCCAACCCTTAACAATCTTATATTTAGGCATAGTATTCATCAAAACAGATACTTATAATTATTTGTTTTTAATCTGTAGAAACCGTGCCAACATTAAAAATTGACTGAGGTGATTGTTGTTCAACAAACAAGCATATGATGCCATTTCAAGAGATTCAAGATTAATGAGACTCATGAGATTCAAGGGTGTTTATTTGTTATATGCACTAGATATGTACCAGAACAATTAAATTCTTATATGCCGCAGCTTTGAAGGCACATAAAATGCAACAACAATAAAAATAAATATAGAAACATAGAAAATAGGTGCAGGATTAGGCCATTCGGCCCTTCGAGCCTGCACTGCTATTCAATATGATCATGGCTGATCATCCAACTCAGTATCCTGTACCTGCCTTCTCTCCATACTTTAGCCACAAGGGCCTAACTCCCTCTTAAATATAGCCAATGAACAGGCCTCAACTACCTTCTGTGGCAGAGAGTTCCAGAGATTCACCACTCTGTGTGAAAAATGTTTTTCTCATCTCGGTCCTAAAAGGATTTCCCCATTATCCTTAAACTGTGACCCCTTGTCCTAGACTTCACCAACATCGGGAACAATCTTCTATTATCTAGCCTATCCAACCCCTTAAGAATTTTGTAAGTTTCTATAAGATCCCCCCTCAATCTTCTAAATTCTAGCGCGTACAAGCCGAGTCTATCCAGTCTTTCTTCATATGAAAGTCCTGACATCCCAGGAATCAGTCTGGTGAACCTCCTCTGTACTCCTTCTATGGCAAGAATGTCTTTCCTCAGATTTGGAGACCAAAACTGTACACAATACTCCAGGTGTGGTCTCACCAATACCCTGTACAACTGCATAAATATAGATTATAAATTATGTTATTCAAAGTAAACCAGGCCATGACAGTATAAAAAAACAAATGACACAATGCAACCATTGTAGTGCAAAGTCACTAGTGTTTCGGTGCTGAGGTATGGTTGTGGATAGGTTTGGTTCAAGGTCTTGATAGTTGTTTGGTGTAAGCTATTCTTGTAGTTGGAGGTGACAGTTCTCAGACTCCTGTACCTTATTCTCAATAGTAGCAGTGTGAAGAGGGAGGGCATGACTCTTGTATGTGGTTTCTTGCTGATATTAGCTACCTTCTCGGGGCAGCATTTATTTGATCCCGTCAATAGTGAGGATCAGGCAATGTCCACAATTTTCTACTGCCTCCTTTATTTTAACCATATAAAACCATATAACAATTACAGTACGGAAACAGGCCATCTCGGTCCTACAAGTCCGTGCCGAACAACTTTTTTTCCCCTTAGTCCCACCTGCCTGCACTCATACCATAACCCTCCATTCCCTTCTCATCCATATGCCTATCCAATTTATTTATAAATGGTACCAATGAACCTGCCTCCACCACTTCCACTGGAAGCTCATTCCACACTGCTACCACTCTCTGAGTAAAGAAGTTCCCCCTCATGTTACCCCTAAACTTCAGTCCCTTAATTCTGAAGTCATGTCCTCTTGTTTGAATCTTCCCTATTCTCAAAGGGAAAAGCTTGTCCACATCAACTCTGTCTATCCCTCTCATCATTTTAAAGACCTCTATCAAGTCCCCCCTTAACATTCTGCGCTCCAGAGAATAAAGACCTAACTTATTCAACCTATCTCTGTAACTTAGTTGTTGAAACCCAGGCAACATTCTAGTAAATCTCCTCTGTACTCTCTCTATTTTGTTGACATCCTTCCTATAATTGGGCGACCAAAATTGTACACCATACTCCAGATTTGGTCTCACCAATGCCTT
This sequence comes from Leucoraja erinaceus, assembly GCF_028641065.1. NCBI lineage: Eukaryota > Metazoa > Chordata > Chondrichthyes > Rajiformes > Rajidae > Leucoraja > Leucoraja erinaceus. The sequence goes on along the minus strand of NC_073379.1, from coordinate 32,815,128 downwards.
GTACAATTTTAACATTACATCCCAGCTTCTATACTCAATGCTCTGATTTATAAAGGCTAGCATACCAAAAGCTTTCTTTACCACCCTATCTATATGAGATTCCACCTTCAAGGAACTATGCACGGTTATACCCAGATCCCTCTGTTCAACTGTATTCTTCAATTCCCTACCATTTGCCATGTACGTCCTATTTTGATTTGTCCTGCCAAGATGTAGCACCTCACATTTATCAGCATTAAACTCCATCTGCCATCTTTCAGCCCATTTTTCCAAATGGCCTAAATCACTCTGTAGACTTTGGAAATCCTCTTCATTAGTTCATTAGTTCATTCTCTTCATTCCTCAATGTTTTGACATTCAAATTTCCAAATTAGGTTGTGATGCAACCAGTCAGTATGGTCTCCACTGTTCACATATAGAGTATTCGGCAACATGCCAAATCTCATGAAACTCCTGAGAAAGTAAAGGCATTAGTGAACTTTCTTTGTGATTGCATCTATTTGCTGAGCCCACAACAGATCATCAGAGATACAATACACATGCTCAGGAACTTGAAGGAGTTGATTCTCTCCATTGCGGTCACATCAGTGAATACGGGTGCACTGTGCCTCAGCTTTCACCTTCTGATGTCAACAATCAGCTCCTTGGTCGTTCTAACATTGATAGCAAAATCATTTGTCTAGCATCATCCAGCCAGATGATTGGTCATCCTCCTGTACTCTGATAGTCATCTCATGATGATCGTATCATCACCAAATTTAAAGATGGTGTTGGAATGTGTCTGGCAACACAGTCATGGGTATCGAGGGAGTAAAACTGAGTATCGAGGAAACTAAGCACACCGTCCTGAGATGCCCCCGCACTGATGGTCAGTGGGGAGCAGGTGTTGTTGTCAGTCCATGTTGATTGAGGTCTGCCTAATGAGGAAGTCGAGGATTCAGATGCATAGGGAGGAGCAGGGTCACATTTCCCTGAGTTTGATAATGAGTCTGGTGGGGATGATGGTGTTGAATGCCTAGATCTAGTTAGCAGTATGTTTTCCTTTTATCTAAATAGCCCGGTATAAAGTGAAGAACCAGTGAGATTGCATCCGCTGCCCATCTGTGGTGGCAGTAGGTGCATTGAATCGAGTCCAGTCATATTGAGGCAGAGGATGATTTGCATCATAACCACCCACTTGAAGCACTTCATCACAATGGACATGAGTGTCACAGGTTTGGTGGTCATTGAGGTATGGTCTTGGGCACTGGTATTATAGATATCCTTTAAAAGCAGGTGGGGAACTTAATACAGTTGTAGTGAGAGTTCATGAAAACTCCATCCAGTTGGTCCATACAGGTTTTGAGAACTTAGCCAGGTATACCCTCAGGGCCAAGCATCAATACTACCAGGCTAATTTTTTGTTAAAATGTGTCAAGTTGTATCTGAAAACTGCCTCACCCACTTAGCAGCAAGGATTAGGTATGTTACAAAACCTACCTGAATCGTGGCTGAGCATCTGCCCCACCCCTTGTGTGTGATTTTGGCGCTGTTTAGAGGGGGCGGGTTTAAAACGCGATTTTTACTAGGCTGTTGCAATCGAAAATGTTCAGCCTAGTAAATCATTAACGGAAAATCGCTGAAAGACCCCGTCGCAAAAGGTATTATTAGTTTCTATGGCCTTGTAAAATAGTTAGAGTAATTTAAAAATCACTTTCTCACTCCGCAACCTCTCGCAGCCCCAGGGTTTTATAAAGCAAACAATTAAAGGTATGTACCTTATTTTTACATTAAATGGGGCATGTATATAACCCTGTAATTAAAGTTTTCTATAGCGAGTAGCTCCTTTTGGGCTCTTTGTATCCCGCAGTATTTTTCTGGGCATTTGAGGGCATAAATCTAGCGCAATGTGAACGTTCTAAACCAGCGCGTTCCACATGAACCCACTAGAAAGCCGATTTAAATTGACTTTAATTTACAGCAATTGAACACTAAATTCCTTCCATTTGGCCTATAAATTGATGTAAATGAGATTTAAAAATCATGTTTTATTATGAATTATTTGTGAATATTATTTGGACACTTGGGCTATTTAAAATGTTAATCATTTATTAAGAAATGGATAGATGTTTAGATCTAGTAAATTGAAGTTTGAAATTAGCTACAATTGGGTAACTAACTAATTATATGCTTTAATTTCAGGTCATCCAAGTTAGATTATTTTATATTTGTTTCAGAATGGTTCAATCTATGATAACTGAAAATTTCATTCAGTTCTCTTAATTTTTAAGAAGGTTATGTGCTTTTGACTGTCCATGATCACAGCTTTTTTGTTATGTCCATAGAAAATCAATAGGGAACAAGATGCTAATTTCCGAGTATGAAAATGGCCATAACTTTTTTATTACTTGAGATATGAAAGTGAATTGGGTGTCAAATTAAACTTATTGTTATGCTTTATCTGATGGGATAAATTGCAGACTTGATTTTTTAAATCTCAAAATTTTGTAACATTGCTACAAGGATGCGTGGGGAGTGGCGATCTTTGTTCAAAAGCAGGAAAGGAGAGATTGTTGGGTGGGGTGAGAGTAGTTTGAGGGAATGTCTTATGCAAGGCCAGGTATGCCATTTGTTGAGAATGTATTTTTTATTAATGGGTTAGTTAACACAAACCAGCTTGACCATTGCTCATTAACCCATGTGAAACACTTAATAAAAATGTGAAAGCTCATTTTGGTTCTACATTTTCATGGACAATACTTGGGACTATAATGCATCTCTTTGCATTCATTTATCTAAATAATGTAAAATAAGATTAAAGATTAAAGAATTCTAAAAAAATGTTACTTCATCATTACAAAGAGTAAAGGTATAAAGTGAGAGGTACATGAAACTCCACTGACAGTGCACCATTACAGGATTCTGTCTGTCTTTGCAATTCTTTGATTTGAGGAAGGACATCCTTGGGTTTGAGGCAGTGCAGCGTAGGTTAACGAGATTGATCCCTGGGATGGCGGGACTGTCACATGAGGAAAGATTGAAAAGATTAGGCTTGTATTCACTGGAGTTTAGAAGGATGAGGGGATATCTTATAGAAATATATAAAATTATAAACGGACTGGACAAGCTAGATGCAGGAAAAATGTTCCCAATGTTGTGCAAGTCCAGAACCAGGGGTCACAGTCTTAGGATAAAGGGGAGGTCATTTAAGACTGAGGTGAGAAAAAACATTTTCACCCAGTGAGTTGTGAATTTGTGAAATTCCCTGCCACAGAGAGCAGTGGAGGCCAAATCACTGGATGGATTTAAGAGAGAGTTAGATAGAGCTCTAGGGGCTAGTGAAATCAAGGGATATGGGGAGAAAACAGGCATGGGTTATTGATTGGGGACGATCAGCCATGATCACAATGAATGGCGGTGCTGGCTCGAAGGGCCAAATGGCCTCCTCCTGCACCTATTGTCTATGTTTCTATAAGAGACTAACATCTCTGGGCCTTTTTGTTGTTTTTTTTTTCTCATACAACTGAAAAATTAAGGAGGTGGTGGTGAAGAATGGTAAAATGGAAATGGTTGACTGATGAATGGCCATTACTACGTAGCCATATTCAAGCCAAAATATCAGTTGCCAGACTGAGAGGCAAACATTGGGTGAGATAATATTTCCTGCATCATTCCCCATTCTACTCTATCATCTATCCACTATATCTTGGTTGAGACTTACAATTACATTCACATTCATATTGATAAAGATTACTTCCACAGAATACATGTCCCTTACTATAAATTATTTACAAACCTTGCCCAGCACTACTCTATATTTCATTATAAAATGGATGGCCGAGCAACTTAGCAAAATTATACTGAATCAAGTGCAGGGAGTTACAGAAGCAACCTAAAATTATTGTTTCATTTAATTTCCTTTGCTACCCCTTGGTTGGTTCAGAGCGTAGTACGCATCTCTCCTCTACAACTCTGGTTGCACAATATCTCATCACTCCAGCCTTAATTTTACTTTATCTCATGGGAGTCTGGCACTTGGCAAAATTTCTCTGCTGTTGCATTGAAAATCAGCAAAGCAGTTAATTTAGCATAGATTGTTTTATCTCCTTGGCCCCAAAGCACAAATAGGAGTTTAAGTTGAATGAACTGCCTGGTCAGCTTGAAAGTGCTGAATCCAGCAATCAGCCAGAGCTCAACACTGACACTGCACATCCACTTCATTCACTCGGAAAACCCAGTAGCAACATATGCCTCTCACAATATTATGCAGTGACCTGGAGATCAGAAGCAACAAGGACCAGATAAAACAGGCATTAAAAGTTTATTCCGCTGTAAAACATATATTACAAAGATTTCCTCATCACTATCAAATCCGAGAGTACGTGCTTTGAGTGCTGATAAAGAAAGACTTCTTAAGAATATGGATGAAGAAGAAATCATCACCATCATCAGTATTGATATGACATTGCTGGACAAGCTCAGGGAATAGAAAGGAGTCGTTACATGAGGCAGTGGCAAGAGGTGCACTCAAGATAGCTGGGGGTGGACGAGGGAGGGAGGTGGTTGAGGTTTATAATGAATGTTGATGGCAAATCTATACTCTGAGATGAAGATAGAGATGCCAAAAAAAGAGAGGGATTAGAGATAAAACATGTGAAAATGAGATTGACACAAAGTAACTCAGCAGGACAGGCAGCATCTCTGGAGACAAGGAATGGCTTACATCTCCTGTTGAGACCCTTCTTCAGGCCCAATCCGAAACGTCACCCATTCTCTCCAAAGATGCTGCCTCACCCGCTGAGTTACTCCAGCATTTTTGCCTACCTTTAACCTTTGGTTTACTCATCTATCTACCACATTTTACAATGCTCAAAGCACTGTTACATGTATGTTCACTATTATAATATAGACACATGGTGGTCCAACTACACCCAAGAAAGACCCACAAGAAGAAATGTGAGAATGAACCAGCAAATTAGTTTTATTGCCATGGATTGAGAAATAAAAATTAGCCAGGACATTGATGGTAGCTTTGGACCTTTTCAAAATTGTGCTTCGGGGTTATTTTTGCATACGTTGAGGAAACCAAACAAGGGTCCAGTTTAAACTTTTGTCCAAAATGCACGTCTCCTAGAAGGTAGCAATCTACCACCCGGGATCATCAGGGAAGATTTGCTCTCCACAGATGCTGCCTAACGCATTGAGTTATAGCAGCACTTTGTCTTTTGCTCAACATTCTAGTATCTGCAGTTCTTTGTGTCTCCAGCCTAGATTTTCAGCTGTTTTAAATTAGTTTAGTTTAGAGATGGGGCCCCTTCGGCCCACTAAGTCCGCACCGACCATCGATCCCCGCACAATAATACTACTCTACACACACTAAGGACAATTTACATTTTATATCAAGCCAATTAACCTACAAACCTGTACGTCTGTGCAATGTGGGAGAAAACCAAAGATCTCGGTGACAACCCATGCAGGTCATGGGGTGAACGGCCAAACCCGGGACCTGGGGCTCTGGTGCTGTAAGGCAGCAACTCTACCGCTGTGCCACCATGCTGTCCTGTTCTTTGAGGGGAGTCTTAATTCCACAGTGAGTCAAGAATTATAGCAACTGAGCACAATCTGTTACTGGGAAATATTTGAAGGTGCTTTTTAATCAGTTTGTTCTTTCCCCTTTCATGCCTCTGTGAGAGCTCCAGCAGATGGTTGGATAAATTAATCAGATATTTTTACTGGATTATCATTGGTAAGCATTTCTATTCAGTGATTCTAATTAGGGAATTTCAGCATACCTACAGAAATGAGTAGAAAAGTGTTTAATGATTAGACATTTGCTGAGCACATAGATATTAAATGGGGAAATTATTAGGAAATGGTCCTCTATTAAATAAGTGCAGGGTTTATCACTATCGCTGGACTATGTGACAAGAGACCTATTATCTGATAAGATAGAAAGATACCAGTAAAATCAAAAGGTAGACAAAAATGCTGGAAAAACTCAGCGGATGCAGCAGCATCTATGGAGTGAAGGAAATGGGCAACGTTTCGGGCCGGAACCCTTCTTCAGACTGATCAGAATGTGCTCTCGCCTATGATTATAAATGATTGGGTGTTGAATTGGTAATTGAGTGTCCCTCTATATACTTCATTCAGCACATTGTAAGATTACTCAGTATCACAACTCTCTCCTTATTGGCCTCAGAGATTGTGCTATCTGTGCAACTAAACTTATTTGAAACACTGCTGACTGAACCAAAACTTCTGCAAGCTCCTAGTCACTTATTATTTGTCCCAGTCATTGGCCTTATTAGACATCTCAGCATCCACAAAATTGGATTTGAAGCAAGTCATCCTGGAACATGAAGACTGCCCGAGATGAATAAGCTTGCTGGCCTGCTGTATGACTATAAACCTATGACTCCAAGTCCTATTTCCCCACATTAATTGACAGCTAGAGAGATACATTACCACAAGCTCTCTCTACCCCATTCACTGAGAAACAATGTGAGACAAGTGCATTCATCAAGTAAGCCAAATATGTTGCAAGGCTGCTTCACTGTTTTTCTTGCAGACCAAGAATGCCAGATGCAAGTGCTTGTCCTTTCCTCAAGATAGGTATCTTCGGCTCAGACTGGCCTGTAGAAGGGGAGTTTTTTTCAAGCCCTTGGCCTAACCTGTCCATGCTGACCAAGATGCCCCATCTAGCTTGTCCCACCTGCCTACTTTTGGCCCATATCACTCTAAATCTTTCCTATTCGTGTACCTGTCCAAATGTTTTTTAATGTTGTTGTAGTACTTGTCTCAACTACCTCCTTTGGCAGCTCATTCCATATACCCACCACTGGTGCTTGAGTAATTTGGCTGATGCATCCAAAGACAACCCACGTATATACTAACTGCAGAGTGTAGCACTCTTACCTTCATGTATTGGGTGAGGACCTGATATTTCTTCCTACATTACTCCATGTTACTGGATGTCAGCTCTGGTGCCACTTCCAAGCTTACCTGGCTCTTACATTTGATAACCACCTGGACTATTGGCACAAGCAATCTCTCCTGTGTGGATCCCATTTATTAAATTTCAGTGTCTCAACCACTGAAGCACCGGGATCGCTCTTTCCCTCTCTAGACCCCTTGTGACTTGCAGTATCTTGTGGATACCATCGCCTGCATCTCTGGTACATGCAATTTGCAAAAGTCAATGGCCTTCAAAGGGAAAACACTACAGTGGCCAGTCATGTCTCTCATAAAGGAAGATGACTGAGGTTGTTAGATATCAAACATCCTCATCCCAGGACATCTTTGAAGGGTGGTGGTGTTATTGGTCCAAAGACTTTTCTCCATTCTAATATGAAATGTAGGAATATTCACTGAAGATGGTACAATGTTCAATTTCACTGGCAACCCTTGTAAATGCAGCAGCCCATGCCTACAATGCAGCAAAACCTCAACAACATTCAGGCATTGGCTGGTAAGTGGTAAGTAACATTCACGCTACAAAAGCGATTGCCTCCTTAGAGAGAAAGTAAACACTTGATATTCAAAGACACCACAAGTGCCAAATCCCCCACCATCAACATTCTGGTGGAATATTAGTTGACCAACTGCAACTATGGTGGTTAAGGGATCTGTTTGGAAGCTGGGCATTCTGTGCTAAGTGACACACCTCCTGGCATTCCAAACCCCTTCCACCCTCTACAAGGCAGAGATTGAAAGAAAGATGGACTGCTATCCACTTTCAATCACATCCAGGACAGAGCAGCCCCCTTATTGCTATCCCTTCCACCCCCATGACCAGTCATTCCCTTCACCAGTGGTTCACATTGACAGCATCTTATCTACAAAGTACATTATAACCATATAACCATATAACAATTACAGCACGGAAACAGGCCATCTCGGCCCTACAAGTCCATGCCGAACAACATTTTTTTTTCCCCTTAGTCCCACCTGCCTGCACTCATACCATAACCCTCCATTCCCTTCTCATCCATATGCCTATCCAATTTATTTTTAAATGATACCAATGAACCTGCCTCCACCACTTCCACTGGGAGCTCATTCCACACCGCCACCACTCTCTGCGTAAAGAAGTTCCCCCTCATATTACCCCTAAACCTCTGTCCCTTAATTCTGAAGTCATGTCCTACACATTGTGTGTAGGAAGGAACTGCAGATGCTATTTTAGATCAAAGATAGACACATAAAGCTGGAGTAACTCAGCAGGACAGGCAGCATCTCTGGAGAGAAGGAATGGGAAGGTGGGTTTTGACCTGAAACATCACCCATTCCTTTGCTCAGAGATGCTGCCTGTCCCGCCGAATTACTCCAGCTTTTTACATCTATCTACAAAATACACCAGTTACTTTTACAGCACCGCACACATCTGTGATCTCCACCACAAAGAGGGGCAAAGACCACCTAATGTGAAAATGCCACTTTGATTTGAAAATATTCCACCATTTGTTCATCATTGTTCGATCTAAATACTGGAACTCCCTCCTCAATTACACCAGAGGAGTAGGTTAACCAGATAGCGTGGAGGAGTTTTATTGGATGGTTTGCCACAATTTTCTAGGGCGGCACAGTGGCGCAGCAGTAAAGTTTTTGTCTTACATCACCTTAGACCTACGTTCGATCTGGATCATGGATGCGGTCTGTACAAAGTTTGTACGTTCACCCTGTGACCATGTGGGTTTTCTCCAGGTGCTCGGGTTTCCGCCCACACTCCAAAGACATACAGGCTTATAGGTTTACCGGATTTGGTAAAATTGTAAATCCTTATAGTGTAGGATAGTGTGCCGGGTTCGCTGGTCGGCACAGACTCGGTTGGATGAAGGGCCTGTTCCCGCACTGTATCTCCAAAATCTAATGTCTAAAGACAATTAGGGGTGTGTCACAAATGCTAACCATTGCCAGTGCCAACCTTCTCCTGAAAAAATGAATAAATGAAAGCAAACCCATTCCTTGTTTTCCTGTTTTTGTAAATATCCTTAAAGGGGCTGCCCCACTTGCGCGACCTAATCCACGAGTTCTGACGAATTAGTCGTAGGTAATCGCAGGTAGTGGTAGATAGTCTTCATCATAGTTGAAGGGAGGTTTAAGGGAGGTCGAAGGAGATCGAAGGAGGTCGTCTTCACTCTCCAATATTTGGTGTACAATTTTCCCGAAGTTAGTTGTAGCTAGTCGAATGTAGTCTTAAACATAGTCAAAGGAGGACGAAGGAGGTCTTCTACATTGTCGAAGGAGGTCTTCAACATGTCATTTTTTAAAACTCGCCAATTAGGTCGCCCAAGTGGGACAGCCCCTTAACGTTGTTCAAAAAGAACCAAATGTTATACAGAACCAGATTATATCCCAAATGAGCGAGTGTTTGCCAAAAGAAGATTATCAATGGATGGCTGAAGAGATCAGAGACCAAAAACAAAATGTAAAAAGACAAAAAAAACTAGAACAGATTCTGATGCCTGGAGATAAAATATGGTAAGAGCTAAATAAACAATGTGTGGAAAAGGATAGCAAATGAGTATAAAACAAGTTTGCAATTATATTAGGAAATTGAAACCAGTCAGAAACAACATGGGACCCTTAAAATAGAAATCATTAAGAATGAAAATTAGGAAATGACAGAGATCCTGAATGATAATTTTGCAGGCTCTTGCCAGAAGAGCAGATGCTTCCCGGAAGGCCGCGGAGATGCTGGGTCGGGGCCTCGCGGGTCGGAGTCTGGGCCTCGCGGGTCGGTGGAGCCTCGTGGGCCAGAGCCGGGGGCCTCGCGGGTCGGTGGAGCCCTGCGGTTCGAAGCCGGGGCCGAAGCATCGCGGGTCGGAATCAAAGTGCCACGAGTTGATGGAGTCAGGGTCTACGATGGGACCTGAGTGGGTGCCACAGAGGGGTCAGGAGCGGACTCAGTGGCGATAGTGGAGATGTCGGTGCAGTAGTCGATGATGCGCTGACCGATGGATGAGGATGAACTATGTGGGAGTGAGAGCGCCACTGCCATGGGGAGTGAAATAGGAGGACCCTGCATGACGGGACTGCCGGGAGCGAGGGGAGGCGAGGAAGAACAAAGGTGGACCTGGCACAGAGTACTTTGTAACGGTGTCATCACCCTCTTTGGGCGACTATTGCATACCTTGTCACATGTGACAATAAAGTATTCATTCATTCGATTTACCCAAGTTACTAATAAGGGGGGTGTCCCATGCTGCCTTAGGAAGTTGGTATTGAATCAGGGGCAGAGAATCTCCAGTGAGTAACTTACAGTAGGAAAGGAAATAATGGCATTGAAATCCTGCCCACCTCATCTCTCCATCCCAAGCTTTTGAAGGAAGGAGCTGGGAACACTCTTGCTGCCCTAATTATTGATTTCTAATATTTAATATGTTTGTGAAACATTCCATAAACATTTGCAGGAATATTTTTTGGAGCCACAAGTATTCATGTGATTTGGATGATGGAATAGATTTTATCCAGGTTTTGTAATTAAATTAATATTACCGGACTTATAAACAACATAAATAGAGCTACTAAATCACAAAGAGATATTACAAGATATGTTTTCAATCTAAACACATATTTTGTCGGAGGTGACACAGTGCTACACGCAGTGGAGCTGCTGCCTCACTGTTCCTGCAGCCTGACTTCAATTGTGTTCCCTTGTGCTGTCTGTATGCTCTGATCATGTGAATTTTCTCCCTTGCCCTGAAGACGTGCATAGTCTTCAGGCGAATTGGCTGCTGTGAATTATCCCCTTGTGGGTAGGTGAGTAATAGAATGTGAGGTCAGTAGATGGGAATGTGTGAAGAAATGGATTAGTGTAGGATTGGTGTAAATAGACAATAGACAATAGACAATTGTTGCAGGAATGGGCCATTTGGCCCTTCGAGCCAGCACCGCCATTCAATGTGATCATGGCTGGTTCCCAATCGATACCCCGTTCCTGCCTTCTCCCCATATCCCCTGACTCCGATATCTTTGAGCTCTTTCTTGAAAGTATTCAGAGAACCGGCTTCCACCGCCCTCTGAGGCAGAGAATTCCACAGACTCACAACTCTCTGTGTGAAAAAATGTTTCATCATCTCCGTTCTAAATGGCTTACCCCTTATTCTGTGGCCCCTGTGGCCCCTGGTTCTGGACTCGCCCAACATTGGAACATGTTTCCAGCCTCTAGGTGTCCAAACCCTTAATAGACAAATGATGCTTCAGGTGTACTTGATGGGCCAGAGGGCCTGTTTCATCTGTGTGACTCTGACATGTAAAACCATCTTTGGACATGTCAGTGAGGGCACAGAATGGAGAGAATTCAGAAGATGTGGAGACCCAAAAAGACTTAGATCCTCGTATATATATCAACAAAATAATATCAACAGATGCAAAAAGTAATCAAAAAATGTAATGAGGTGTTGATATATTATGTCTAGAGAAGTGGAATATACTGAAACATACTAAGGTATGTATATGTAATATCCTGGAGACCTAAGAGACTGCAGATGATGGAACCTTGAGCAAAACACAAAGTGCTGGATGAACTCAATGGGTCAGGAAGCCTCTGGGGAGGAAATGCATTGGTGACAATTTTTGTCAGGACCCTTCTTCAGTCTGATGAAAGATCCTGGCACCAAATGTCACCTATCCATTCCCTCCCCAGATACTGCATGAGTTTCTGAATTCTTCCAGCACTTTGTGTTGTCTATAATGTCTTGGTTTAAGCGTACCTATGTTATTGTGTGATGAGATAAGGAGGATTAGCAAAACAAACTTAACAGAAATAAAAAATAAAAATGATGGAAAGTCATCCATGGAGACTAAAACAGGGGTAATATTTCAGGTCATTAATCCATCATCAAAATATATAAAAGACATACTGGAATACTGTCCAAACTCCATTGGTTCAATTACAAACATGTGGTGTTCATTTTAACATGTCTACGTCATTTATTTAGGTCATTTTACCTGCTTTGTCACTTTTATTACATTTCTTTGAATCTCTCCCTACCATCAGGATCTGCTAGTTCTTGCCCTTTTACATGATTTAGCATTGAATATTCTCTCTCTTTAGTTATCCAATGGTGTTATGGTAAGTAGAGTTCATACCCCTTATGGATATAAACTGCTTCCATGGCACAATTTGTTCCACATAAAATTTTATTTTCAAAAATAAAGAAACAATTAATTGGAGGCAACAAATTAATATGTTGGGAAGAGAGAAAGGGGGGGGGGGGGGGGGAGAGAGGGGGAGAGAGAGGGGGAGAGAGGGGTGGGGGAGGGGGGGGGAGAGAGGGAGGGAGGGGGGGAGAGGGGGGAGAGAGGGAGGGAGAGAGAGGGGGAGAGAGAGAGGCTGTGCCTTTCTCAGCTCCAGTGGCTGAGAGGTTTTAAGCAGCCTTTCAAGGATTTGGTCGAAGTAGAAGGAACAGAGGCAGAGGGGCTTCATAGTTTAACTTATTGTTGGACTGTTGAAACTTTCCTTTGCTTTAAAAATTCCTCCACAAGTGAAAATCCCTGAGATTTCTCTACATTGTCGAGGGAGTGGCTGTCATTGGCAGACTGCCAAGAGTGCCTGGAGAGCGAGGGTATGAAGTTTTCAGTGTCTTTGCCGTGTTTTGGCACTGTTTCTCTGCCCTAAAGTCATTTTGCACAGTGCGGCTGCCTGGCTTAATGTGAAGAAGGTGCTTTTGCGTTCGGCAAGACAGGGTAAGGTGTTCTCGGCTGTGGATGAACTTGGAGACTTTCCTACTTTCAGCTGGAGGACTTTGCTTTCTGAAGATTGTCTTCGACTGTGACTGTCCCTGGGAATTGATTTGCTGAGTTCTGGAGTGCCGGGAGCTGGTTTGTGCCTCTGTCCGGATGGCAATGGCGGGGGCGCGGCAGAAGGCGAGGAGCTACGCAGCAGTGACATCAGCAGCGGAAGCGAGGACATCTGAACATGAGCCTCATGTTGACTTGGACTGGGACAGTTTTGGTATCTCGGTTCAAACTGGGCCCCAGATGTCCAGGGGAACAATTACGAAGGCTATGAATGCCCTTCTTGGTAGGGGGGTTATTGTCTCTTCCGCGTTCGAGAGGGGAAAGGTTGAGATGATATTGAAGAACCGGGAGGATGTGGCCACAGCGGTGGAGAGGGGGATTTCAGTGGGGGGGGGGGTCCATATACAGGTGGACCCATGGGTGTCCAGGGTGAGACCGGTTCTCCTGCGGAGTTGCCCCACATGTATTCCGGATGCGACACTCATTCCACACCTGTCTCAGATTGGGGAGGTGCGGTCTAAGTGCTTTAGGCTCATGCACCCTGGGGGGGACCCGGAGGAAAAAGGGATTCTCAGTTTCAAGAGGAGGGTGTTTGTGAAGGTGGGGGAGGGGGAAGGCGATGAGGGGAGTTTCGAGGTGGAGTGTAGGGGTCTCCCCAGAACCGTGCGTTGGAGTTGGGGAAAGGCACGGTGTAATGCGTGCGGTGGTTATGGACATCTCCGTAGGGAATGTCCTAATCAAGGGGTCGCTGCTAGAACTTCTAGCGCAGCGGCCCAGGAATGCACTGCTGGCCCATCAGGGGTTGCTCGTCATGTCTCGGAGGGGCGGGGTGGAATCGCTGACCTGGCTGGGGCTGCCGGCTCTGCCTCGGTGATTCGGGGCAGCGGGGATAGCCCTTCTGGGTCTGTAGTTTCAGCCTTGGGGACCCGGGGCAGCAAGGGCCCCCGCCCCCTACATCCTGAACCTGAGGGGGTGGCTGAAGGTGAGGCACAGGGTGAGGGGGGGAGAGAAATGGGAGCTGCAGAAGAAGAAGAAGAATAAGCAGAAAAAGATCACCCAAGTGAGTCAAAAGCAGGTGGGTGTGCTACTGCCGAGTGCGGAGATCACCCAAGGGGCGCCTGTCAGCTCCGGGGGGGGGGTCCAGAGTGAAACTGCCGTGGCCCAGCAAGGAGCTGAGGTGGCTCTGAAGGGGGTAGGGAAGGTAAAACGCGCGGGTGGTAAGGAGGCTGGGGGTAGTGTGGAGGAGGAAGACCCTCTCCGTCCCTTTTGTACAGTTCCCCCTTACCCCAAAACAGATCCCAGTGATCCAAGAATCTAAATCCCTGCCCCGTGCATCAGTTCCTCAGCCACACGTTCAGGTCCCATATCTCCCTGTTCCTGCTCTCGCCAGCACGAGGAACTGGAAGCAAACTGGAGAAAACAACCCTGGAGGTCCTGCTTTTCAGCATTTTTCCGAGCTCTCTAAAGTCACGCTGCAGAATATTCATCCCCTTCTTTCCGACATCGTTTGTGCCGACATGCACTACCACTTCTGGATGTTCACCTTCGCCCTTGAGGATTTTCTGCACTCTGTCCGTGACATCCTGGATCCTGGCACCAGGAAGACAGCACACCATCCTCGCATCCCGTCTGTTGCCGCAGAAACCCCTGTCCGTACCTCTCACAATGGAGTCTCCCACTACAATGGCGTTGCCTGCCTTAGGCCTATTTGGTTGGCTCAACAGCCTATTCGCATCGCAAGCCAGTCTGCCGCTCAGTGTAAACACGTCTTCTGTCCTGACAGCTTCTAGTTAGGTGAACCTGTTCACAAGAAGTAAAACACCCAGGGACATTGGCAGTCCATGCTTCCCTCCCTTTCTCACTGTCTCCCACCTTCTCTCTTCCAGTACCTTAGGTGTAACAATTTTACTGTAGGACTTGTCGAGGAACGACTCTGTTTCTCGGACGAACCTGGGTTATCCACTTGCTTCTCCAGTTCCCCAACACGGTCCTTCAGGAGCTCTACCTGGATGCACTTCTCACATTTGTAGCAGCCAGAGGCATCAGCGGTGTCCTTGACCTCCCACATATTGCATTCAAGGCCAATGAAGGCCCTGGTGTATTAAAGGAACTTCAACAATTGGGTCCTTGTTTTGTCAAAGAGGTCCAGGGCTTCCACTGCCTAGGCTCTGGTCAGTCATATTTCATTGTTCACTCAATGAACCCTCTTGGACTGCATTGAGATTAAAGTCAAACAGCGCAGAAACAGACCCTTTGGCCCAACTTGCCCATGCCGACCAAAATGCCCCATCTACACTTGTCCCGCCAGCCTGCATTTGGCCCATATCCCTCCAAACCTATGCTGTCCATGTCCTTATCTAAATGATTCTTAAACATTGTGGTTATAGCTGCCTCAACTACCTCCTCTGGCAGCTCTTTCCATACACTCGCTACCCTCTGTGTAGAAAAGTTACCCTTCAGGTTCCAATTAAATCTTCCCCCCCTTACCATAATGCATATCCTCCGAGTCTAGATTCTCCTACTTTGGGCAAAATACTTTGTGCGATTACCTGATCTATTTCTCTCATGGTTTTGTATACCTCTATAAGATCACCCCTCATCCTCCAGGACTCCAAGGAATAGTCCTAGCCTGCTCAACCTCTCCATATAGCTCTCGAGACCTTGCAATACCTTTGTGAATCTTATCTGTACCATTTCCAGCTTGACAAAATCTTTCCTGTAACACGGTGACCAGAACTGAACACAATACTTAAATGTGGCCTTACCAGTGTGGTAAATAACTGCAGCATGACCTTCCAACTTCTATATTCAATACTCTGACTGATGAAGACCAATGTGCCAAAAGCTTTTTTGACTGCCCAATCTACCTGTGATGCCACTTTCAAAGAACTATGTATCTGCACTCCAAGATCCCTCTGCTCTACAACACTCTCCAGAGATTTACCATTCAATGTGTAGATCCTGCCCATGTTAAATTTTCCAAATGCAACACCTCACATTTCTCTGTATTAAATTCCATCAACCATTCCTCAGCCCACCTGCTCAACCGATCAAGATCCCATGGCAATTTTTGACATCCATCTTCACTACCTACAATACCACCCACTTTTGTGTCATCTTCAAATTTGCAAATCCTGCCATGTACATTCTCAACCAAATCATTGAAGTAGTTGATAAACAGCAATAGACCTAGCACTGAACCCTGAGGCACACCACTAGTTACAGGCTTCTAGTCCAAAAAATATCCCTCTGCTTCCTACCATTCAGCTATCTCTCCATGGATCCCATGCAATCTAACCATCCAGAGCAACCTACCATGCGGAAGCTTGTCAAATGCTGTGCTGAAATCCATATATACAATGTCTACAGCTCTGCCCTCATCAACGTTTTTGGTCACATCTTCAAAAATTCAATCAGATGTGAGACATGATGTCCCATGTACAAAACCATGCTGATTATCACTAATCAGCCTTTGTCCATCTAAATGCATTATATATTATCCCTTGGAATACCCTCTAGTAATTTTCCAACCACAGATGTTGCGCTCACTGGCCTGCAGTTCCCAGGCTTTTCCCTACAGCCCTTCTTGATTCTCTGCCATACACATTTCTTTTCATGCTGCATTTGCTTTTGATATTGATAATTTATACTTTTCAAGTTTCTGTCTTTTATGAAGATGATGTGGCCTGAAACTACCAAAGGGTATAACTGCCTTTATACTTTCTCTTTCAGAGCGGGAATGGCAAATTGTTAACTTTACATATAAATTTAAAGTGAATGTGGCAGTACAATATAATAATGCATGTTGCTCTATCATCATAAACATTGCTGAAAGTGATATGGTAGCAAATACGATGGTACAAGCCAGCGACTAGATGGCTTCTTGATAATGCCCTGACATACCTATTGATCATATCTGGTGCTGCTTTCCGACATGACATTTATTTTAAGGAGGCATTGCCATTAATGCTTTTACCTTCTGATTAGTAAAAGCCAGCTTATTCCACAAGGATAACCACCTTGCCACTGGAAATGTGTGATGTGATGAGGACTTCGATGCATTTATCTCTGCTCAAGCTAGAAGTAAATCTGCCAAGTGAAATTCCATCATCCTCTGGATTGTCCCTTCCTCTTTCACATGCATCATCAAGTTACGTCTGAAATGCTTCTGTGACCTATTTTGGGACATCTTGGTAATTTAGAAACAACATAAGTTATTTCATAGTTTACATAATTGTCTCAAGTCCATTTTAGTTTCGTTTTTTAGTTTAGAAATACAGGCGCTGAAACAGGCCTTTCGACCCACCGGGTCTGTACATTAACATTATCCTACACACATTAGGGACAAATTTTACATTTACCAAGCCAATTTCCCTACATAACTGTAAGTATTTGGAGTGTGGGAGGAAACCGAAGATATCAGAGAAAACCAATGCAAGTCAAGGGGAAAACGTACAAATTTTGTACAGACAGCAGCACCTGTAGTCATGGTCGAACACGGGTCTCCGGCACTACAAGCATTGTAAGGCAACAACTCTACCACTGCGCTACCATGCTGCCCACATTAACATTAAACATTAACAATTAGACATTGGCAAAGACATTAACATGGAAACTGTCCAATTAATACATTTTGCTCTTCATTGATTGTCCTTTCCCACAAAAAAACATATTATATGCTCTGAACAAGTTAATATAACTATCCTAAACTTATGTCCATGGACAGTTTCTGGTCATGAATGTACTTTATCTTCATTTTTCACATGAAACTAACCAACTGTTAATTAGGAGATAAGAAATTGCAGAAGCTGGAACTTACATAGACAT
This sequence comes from Leucoraja erinaceus, assembly GCF_028641065.1. Lineage (NCBI taxonomy): Eukaryota > Metazoa > Chordata > Chondrichthyes > Rajiformes > Rajidae > Leucoraja > Leucoraja erinaceus. The sequence goes on along the minus strand of NC_073379.1, from coordinate 32,797,575 downwards.
AGAAACATAGAAAATAGGTGCAGGAGGAGGCCATTCGGCCCTTCGAGCCAGCACCGCCATTCATTGTGATCATGGCTGATCGTCCCCTATCAATAACCAGTGCCTGCCTTCTCCCCATATCACTTGACTCAACTAGCCCCTAGAGCTCTATCTAACTCTCTCTTAAATCCATCCAGTGACTTGGCCTCCACTGCCCTCTGTGGCAGGGAATTCCATAAATTCACAACTCTCTGGGTGAAGACGTTTTTTTCTCACCTCAGTCTTAAATTACCTCCCCTTTATTCCAAGATTGTGGCCCCTGGTTCTGGACTTGCTCAACATTGGGGACATTGTTTCAGCATCTAGCTTGTCCAGTCCTTTTAAAATTTTATATGTTGCTATAAGATCCCCCTCATCCTTCTAAACTCCAGTGAATACAAGCCTAGTCTTTTCAATCTTTCCTTATATGACAGTCCCGCCATCCCAGGGATCAATCTCGTGAACCTACGCTGCACTGCCTCAATCACAAGGATGTCCTTCCTCAAATTAGGAGACCAAAACTGTACACAATACTCCAGATGTGGTCTCACCAGAGCCCTATACAACTGCAGAAGAACCTCTTTACTCCTATACTGAATTCCTCTTGTTATGAAGGCCAACATTCCATTAACTACAGGCAAAAATCAAAGTGTTCGAGGAACTCAGTAGGTCAGCCAGCATCTGTGGGGTGAATGGACAGACAGATTAGGATCCCTTACAAGGGTAACAGAACAGGGGGAGAGAAAGCTGGAGAAAATAAATTAGGGTGAAGCAAAGCCTGGCCAGTGATCGTATACTTTTAGGCCATTGAAGCCTCTTTCATTCCAAACAACTCAGCTGTTTTCTTCACATACCACCACAACACCACTGTGGTTTAAATGCTTGCTCATGTTTCTGTTGACTATCATCAACGCTACCACACATCACTGGGGTTAAGAATGCCAAAGAATCACAACAAATAAGACAATTGCTCGTCTCCTCCTAAAGAGAACAGTCTCAAACTGAACCTGTGCTACCTTGTCTGATCTCATGAGCAGAAACATCCTCTCAGTCTCCATCCTGTCAATGCCTGTTAGAATCTGTTACATCGCAATGAGATCACTTCTCATTTTTCTAAATTCCAAAGAGTACTGGCTCATCCTGCTCAACCTTTCATGCATGGCCTTCAGCTCCTTCATCTCAGGAATTCACCTTGTGAAATATCTCCGCACTGCTTCCAGTGCAAACATTATCCTTTCATTAACATGGAGCCCAAAACTATGCCATGTACTCCAGGTGTGGCATCACTAGCTCCCTTCAAAGTTGTATCAAAACCTCCTTATTTTTAGATTTCATACAGTTTGCATTCAAGGCCAATATTCCAATAATTTTGCTAATTATTGCAGCACTTGCAAATTGTATATCATACATTGTTTCATACGTTTGTGTACCATAAGTGTTTGAAACTTTGTGTTTCATACATTCAGATCCCTTAGCACAACATTTGGTGGTGTCACTTTTATGCTTTTCTTGTCCTTTCTTGCAAAGTGGATAACCTAACAATTTCCTGTGTTATACTCTAAACATCTATCCATTTCCTGATTGTGTCCTCGCAACTTGCTATAGCCCACCTATCTTTGTATTGCCAGTAAGTCTGGTTATAGTATAGTCTATCCTTTCATCTGGGTCAATCAATCAATATGGATTGTAAGTAATTGAAGGAACAGCGCTATTTTCTGCAGCACTACACCAGTTTGTAAATTGAAGCGATCCATTTATCCCAACTCTTTATTTTCTGTTTTTTAATCATTAATCTTATCTTCCAATCCCATATGTTCCCGTGGCTTCTGAAAATAAACCATATTTAAATGAAAAACAACAAACTAGAGATGCTGTAAATTTGAAATAAAAAAGAGTAAACGCTGAGAACACTCTGCATCTGTGCAGAGAAAGAGAGTAAATATAAGTTAGCATTTGTTGACAAACCTGCTGTTGGAGAAGCAAGCAAATGGAGACCAAGATTGTCCAGGTGATACAATAACTTTGTCTGCGTTCTAAGATATGGGTCTCTCTGGATATTGCCCAGAGTAGGTAAATCGAGGACCAGAGGACATAGGTTTAAAGTGAAGGGGAAAAGAATTAATAGGAATGTGAAGGGTAACTTTTTTTCCCACACAAAGGGTGGTGGATGTATGGACAAGCTGCCAGAGGAAGTAGTTGAGTTTGGTACTATCCCATCATTAAAGACACATGGATAGAACAGGTTTGGAGGGATATGGACTAAACATGGGCAGATGAGACTAGTATAGCATGGATATGTTGGCCGGTGTGGGCAAGTTGGGTTTAAGGGCCTGTTTCCACACTCTCTTTATCACTCACTTTAGTTCTGGTATTGTTTTGTTTTTTTGTTTTGGGGAGGGGGTGTGGGGGATGGGGGGGGGGGGGGGGGGGGGGGGGGGGGGGGGGGTTTGGTGGAGGGGGTGGGGGAGGGGGGGAGAGGGGGGTCTGATAGGGGGTGGGGAAGGGGGAACCTTCAAAACCTTCATAACTTTTGTACTATTTTACCGATTGGAACAAAACCTATTTGACTTGCAGCAGAGGAGAATGGTGAGAAAGGTGGAGCAAAATCATAGCACTTTGGGGGATTGTTTTTGCGCTAATTTAATTACAACACAGACAGGAAGTGGCCAAGATGTGAGTTTTAGTAATATACTAGACTAAGTGGTACCCATTGGGTCCCATGTTCACATGGGAAGGCTGGACCCCCAACGCAATATTCCACCTCTCCACCAATTCCAATATTGGTGTCCAATGGGTGGGGGTGGGGGGGATTTCTGGAGCACTAGTATGTTTGTTGTGGGCTGAGACTGGTTTCCGGAGGGTTAGCATGAACATTGTGGGCCAAATGGATTCTTGGGATGGCATCTCAGTCACTCAAGCATGATGTGCTGGCAACTCACTCAGGGATGGTGGGCTGGCAGTTGACTCATGGCTATTCCTTGAAATTCCATTCCAAGCAGGATGCAAGACCACCAAATTCAAGTGCAGTTTCATGCCACTTCAAGCAGGGTGCAAGGCCACCAAATTCAAGAGCAGTTTCATGCCACTTCAAGCAGGGTGCAAGGCCACCAAATTCAAGTGCAGTTTCATGCCACCAAGCAGGATGCAAGGCCACCAAATTCAAATACAGTTTCATGCCACTTCAAGCAGGGTGCAAGGCCACCAAATTCATGTGCAGTTTCGTACAACGTCAAGCAGGGTGCAAGGCCACCAAATTCAAATGCAGTTTCATACCACTTCAAGCAGAGTGCAAGGCCACCAAGTTCAAGTGCAGTTTTGTACCACTTCAAGCAGGGTGCAAGGCCACCAAATACAAGTGCAGTTTCATACCACTTCAAGCACTGTGCAAGGCCACCAAAGTCAAGTGCAGTTTAAGACCACTTCAAGCTGGATGCAAGGCCACCAAATTCAAGTGCAGTTTCATACCATTTCAAGCAGGCTGGAAGGCCACCAAATTCAAATGCAGTTTCATACCATTTCGTGTAGGCCTCCAAATTCAAATGCAGTTACATACCATTTCATGCAGGGTGCAAGGCCATAAATTTCATAAGCAGTTTTATATCATTTTAAGCAGAGTGAAACCACCATAAAACCACACAATACACCACAAAACACCACATAAACACAACATAAACACCACACTCACAGTTCAGTAGACATTCAGTGTGTGCAGTTGATTCACAGCTGAGACAGAGTCGTGACCTCTTCCTCTCCCATCTTGCGGAGACTGAGCCACGCCCACACTTCCGGGTTTAATAATCCCTCCCTCTCCCACCGGAAGGGGTGTGGCCTTCATGGCGTGATTGACAGGAGAGAGATGCTCAACATTTTTTAAACACTAATAACCCTTTTATTTTTAATTGATGGGAAGAATCTTCTGCACCTGATGAGCGGAGGGGGACTGAGTAAGATGGCCAAAAATCACAGCCGTAAGTGGTAGTATTTTATCTAAAATCAATATACAGTGCAAACAGGAAGTTGTCAAGTTTAGACTTTTAATCATTTGCCAGCCAACCACCACCAACCATTTGCTGTGCTTTAGTTCAAACCAACTACCACCAACCATTTCCTGTCCTTTAGTTCAAACCTACCACCACCAATCATTTGCTGTGCTTCACTTCCAACCAACCACCACCAACCATTTGCTATGATTTTATCAATCTAACCATATTTTGATTTTCAAACCACATTAAGGGCACTCAAGGTCAGTAAAACCACACTCACAGTTTAGTAGACATGTGTTCAGTGTTATTCACAGCTCAGACTGAGAGACATAACCCTCTCACTTCCCCACCTTGCAGAGACTGACTGAGGCGCTCAACATTTCTGGGATTTATAGTCCCTCCGGAAGGGGCGTGGCCTTCAGGAGAGAGAATCTTAACATTTTTTAAACACTAATAACCTGTTTTATTTTTCATCAATGGAAAAAATCATCTTGTCCTGTGCAGCGGAGGGGGACTCTGAGTAAGATGGCCAAAAATCACAGCCGCAAGTGGCAGCATTTTTTCTAAAATCAATATACAGAACAACAAGGTGGTCAAGATCAGACTTTTAGTAATATAGATAGAAGTTTAATTTACCCCATAACATCTTTTCCCCCCATTCCCGTTGATTCCCTCAAGATTTTAGCAACCGACTTGTATTAGAGACAAATGACAGTGGCCAATTAACCTATCAACCTTCACATCTTTGGTGGGCCGAAGAACCTGTTTCCACACTGTTTCTCTGAAGTCTAAAGTAGCATTTTGGCCAATAGGTGTTGATTCAAGTCCTCAGGTGGTCTGTGCCAGTGTGCATGCTCCAATTGCATGCCTGACTTTACTTTGTAACATAACCTTATATTTCATTCTCCCATATGTGCTCACCATCCTTTTAAATCCATTCATGCTATTTATTTTTAGTACGCAATGTGGTAGCAACTTCCACTTTCTAAGCACTCTCCTGAGGCTACAAAATTGGACTACATTACATTTTTCTCTGGTATTGTAGATTCAATTTGGTTTCTGTTTCATGCAGTGAAGCATACTTTAAGCTCAGTTTGCGTTACTGGGTAAATACGATAGAGTGCAGGTAACAAGAGTCTCACTCGCAAGATGGAGTGAATTTGGAGAGCAGAGTGACACAGCAGGAGAGGCCGGAGTCAGCGATGGGGGTGGTGGGGGGGTGGTGGTGGGGGGGTGGGGGGGAGGGGAAAACCGTTTCAAGACTTTTCTCCTAGTCGGATTTTCGTGTCTCCCGCGGTCTAACATCTTGGATTGACGCGGCCTTTCCCGGAGATGGCCCAATGCTTCAGCAGCAAGCGTGGCGCAGACTTCTATCATGGAGCCAGAAGAAAGGCTCTGACCGCCGGTCTGCTGACTTTAACATCGTGAAGTCACGGTCTGCGGAGCTTCTAGCAGCAGGCATGGAGTGGATGTTACCATCGAGCTGACGACCTCGAGGCTCCGGAGGCAGAGCACCGTCAGGACTCGCCCTGAGCTCACTCCCGTGAGGGTGGTCCGGCTCAGGGCTGGAAGAGGTTGGGACGCTCCCATGTGGGCGGCCAGCCCGAGGGTGGAACGAGGCTCCCGTCGGAGCGGCCGAGCTCGGGGAGGTGCGGCGCTGGCAGCCCGAGGGAGGTTCGGCGCCCAAGTCAGGGCAGCCCAGCCCGGGGAAGAAGCGACGCCCAAGTCGGGGCGGCCCGGTCCGGGGGAGAAGCGACGCCCAAGTCGGGGCGGCCCGGTCCGGGGGAGAAGCGACGCCCAAGTCGGGGCGGCCCGGTCCAGGGGAGGTTCGGCGCCCAAGTTGGGGCGGCCCAGCCCAAGGCTGAAGATGGCGCAGTACTCACGTGAGGGTGGCTGGGACGGTGTTCTGGCGGTGGTGGCCTGAGTCCGGGGTTCGGCCGCGGGCCAGCGGCTGCGTCTGCAGGACTGGTGGGCGGCAGCTTCAACCACCCCGGGCCGCGGTGTTTGAGCCGCGGGACTGTTTTTAACATCGCCCGGTGGGGTATCGCCCCAGCGCAGAGGGAGAAGAGGAGGGAAGAGACTGCAGACCTAAGACTTTTGCCTCCATCACAGTGAGGAGATGCTGGGTGGACTCACTGTGGTGGATGTTAACATGTGGTGGATGTTAATATGTGTTTATTGTTGTTTTATTGTATTGTATTATATGTATGACTATCCTGGAGCCAGGGATCCCTTGCCGGGGATTGCCGGAGAAGAGCTCCGACCTACCGGTAAGAAAGTGGCCGATTCGGGCACTACAAGCCATGGGTTGGACGTCAGAGCTTCGATCATCCTGACGTGAGGGCTTGTTCATCGGGCCGTCCGTAGCGGCGACTAGGGAGGGTCAAGGCCCCAAACAGGGGTGAACAAAAGGAGGAAGACTGATTGAACTTTGGTGGTTGTTTATGTTAAGTTCTATCATTCTTTTATTGTGTTGTATTCTTTTAATTGTCTGACTGCATGGTAACTCAAATATCACTGCATCTTAAGTGGTGCATGTGACAATAAATGTGAAAGTGAATGTGAATCTGAATCTGAATCTGAATACATTGGCATATCAGAGGAGGGAAGATCATGCCAAGTTAAACTCCGATTGATATTTTCTGGCAGGCCTGTCAATGCCTTTTTCTGTACACTGCCCCAATCAAGTCTTCATCTGAATCCTCAGAAGGAAAGTTCCTGTGAACCTTTACACATCACAACAGATAATTGAGTTATATTTACCATCCCTGGCTATAGGCTAATTATACCCCTGTCTCGATCCCATCTCTAAACCATCAGTTACAAGATCTCTGTGTGAGCTGGTAGCTGGATTAATCTGATTAATTCAAAGTAGATAGGGTCTGACCTTGAGCGAAGGAAGGTAACATGATGGGAAGTCATGGGATGAGTTAAGAGAAGTATGCATATGGTATCCAGAAGAGATCTGCCAGAATGCTGACCAGAAATGAGCTTGTCAGAACTGTTTAAGGCTTCAGCCCTTCCACCGTTTGCTTCTCCAGAAATGGTCAAAATTACCTCCACTAGCAAAAAGATGATGGTCGTTGATTTATCCCACTTCATTCCAACATCTGTGACTGATCCTCAGGAAGAGAGAGGTAAACATGTAAGTGGGCATGTTGTGGTTTTCAGTGATTTCCCCGTCCACAGAGGAATAGATGTTAGTGTAAATAAATTTGGAAGATTGAGGATGTCTTAAAGCAATGGAGAGAATGGGAGAGTGGGATAGGGCAAGGGAATGTGAGAAAAATAGTGACTGATTAAAAAGTTATTGTGGAAGGGTGTCAACCTGAAACAGCACCTATTCCTTTTCTCCAGAGATGCTATCCACCAGCTTTGTGTGTCGAAGAGCCGAATGGCCTACTCCTGCACCTATTGTCTATTGTCTATTTTCTATCTTTCGTCAGGAGCAGTATGTGAGTCTTGTACAGCAGCTGTTGGGAGATGGGATATGTTAAAATGTTCACTGATCTGACGACGTGTGTGAGATTATTAAGCTTCCACATCCAGGAGACTATACAGTGCATTCAGAAGTGGTGGAGAATCTGGATGGGACTGGGAAATGCATGCTGGCATTGCGATGTGCAATTAGCCTGGGGCAGTCTGTCCCATCTTATAGTTCCAAATTTACAATCTTTACTTAAATATAGTTTAGTACAAAAAACAAGAAACAGAAAACAAGGGTGGGGGGGGGGGGGGGGGATAGGGGGGGGGGGGGCTGAAAAAATAGTCTGCACAATTCTGCGGCACTATATAATATCTATAAAGGCAAAATGGTGAAGGATGATTAGGTAGTATTCTTAGGCAGATGTTTAAACATTATATTAAATATTAAAAATGTTTTTTAAAAAAATCAAAAAAAAAAGTTAAAAATTACAGTTACAATACACATTACAGTTCCAAATTTCAGTACATGGATATAATAGATGGAAGTCCGGGTGTTGGGCTGTGAAGTCAGTGCATGTGTGAATTAAGAGTAGTTATGATTTTCGGAAAACAACTATTCCTGAGTCTATTTGTCCTAGATTTGATGCACCTATAGCGCCTTCCAGAGGGCGGCAGGTCGGACAGTCCAAACGCAGGATGGGAGCTGTCCTTGATGATATTCTTTGCCCTGCTAAGGCAGCGGGAGGTGTAAATATCCATCAGGGAGGGGAGAGGGCAACCAATGATCTTCTGTGCTGTCCTAGTTACCCTCTGAAGCCTCTCCCTGTCTGCCATGGTGCAGCTGCCATACCATGCTGTAATGCAGTATGTCAGCAGGCTCTCGATGGACGGGCGGTAGAAGGTCAGCAGCAGGTTAGAGTCCAGGTTGTGCTTCCTGAGGACCCTCAGGAAGTACAGCCGCTGCTGAGTCTTCTTGATGACCGCTGTCGTGTTGTCTGTCCAGGAGATATCAACAGAGATATGGACGCCGAGAAACCGGAAGGTGTTGACCCTCTCTACACACTCGCCGTTGATATGTAGTGTTGTGCCTCCTGAAGTCGACAATGAGCTCTTTTGTTTTCCTGGTGTTCAGAGCCAGATTGTTTTCTGAGCACCAGGTTGTCAACTTCAGGACTTCCTCTCTGTAGGCTGCCTCGTCTCCTTTTGAAATAAGTCCGACTACAGTAGTGTCGGCAGCAAATTTGACGATGCGATTGTTGTTGTGGGTCGGACTTCAGTCGTAGGTGTAGAGACAGTATAGGAGGGGGCTTAGCACACAGCCCTGTGGGGAGCCGGTACTCAACCTGCGAGTGGAGGAGAGGTGGGGGCCGAGTCTCACAGTCTGGGGCCGGTTGGTGAGGAAATCTTTTATCCAGGCAAATGTGAGAGTGGGGAGGCCGAGAGTGACCAATTTATCAATGAGAATGTCCGGAATGATTGTGTTGAAAGCTGAGCTATAATCCACAAAGAGCATCCGGACGTAGCTCTGCCCCTGCTCCAGGTGGCTCAGCACAGAGTGGAGAGCTACGGTAATGGCGTCTTCCGTGGATCTATTTTGGCAATAAGCGAATTGGTGGGGGTCGAAGTCTGGTGGTAGATAGTCCTTGGTGTGCTGGAGGACCAATCTCTCGAAGCACTTCGTGATTACCGGAGTGAGGGCCACAGGACGGTAATCATTAAGGCTGGTGATGGGAGACTTCTTCGGCACTGGGACGATTGTGGCTGATTTTAGGCAGGACGGAATAACTGCCTGGTCCAGGGAGACGTTGAAAATTCTGGTGAAGATGACAGTGAGCTGGTGGGCACACGCTTTGAGCACCTTACCAGGTACTCCATCTGGGCCGGTAGCCTTCTTGGGGTTCACTGCCAGGAGCACCCGTCTGACATCGTGCTCCCTGACAGTGAGTGGAGTAGTACAGGAGCTAGGTGAGGGTGGAAACAGGGCTGTAGCAGGTGAGTGCTGCTGTTGTGATTTTTCGAAGCGGGAGAAGAAGCAATTTAGCTTTTCTGCCAGCGACACACTCAGGTCTACTGACTTTGTGGCACAGCCTCTGTAGTTGGTAATGTCTTGTATGCCCCGCCATACCTCCCGTGTATTATTGCTGGACAAGTGGGACTCTATGCTCCTCTTATGGTCCGCCTTGGCTTTTTTAATACCACTTTTCAGATCGGCTCGAGCAGCCCTCTGTCACCTGACCTGAAGGCAGCATCGCGGGCTCTGAGGAGTGTGCGGACCTGGCTGGACATCCAGGGTTTCTGGAGTGGGAAAACCCGAATGTTTTTGTCCACAGTCACGTTTCCGATGCAGAACTTGATATAGTCCAGCACCGTTTCTGTGAATTATTATTCATTTATTAAAACCCATGCTGAGAGAACAATACGTACTGTTACACTTTCAGACTCCCAAACTAAGGGACGAGCAGGCTGTTATCAGTGGCTGCAGTTTTACTCAAATCCCTGACTAGATTACATGGTGGAATGTGTATCATGCATAATATATGTGGCGAAGGCTATATTGACAGAGAGTAATATTGTTGGTCTGAAGAAGGGTTTCGGCCCGAAACGTTGCCTAGTTCCTTCGCTCCATAGATGCTGCTGCGCCCGCTGAGTTTCTCCAGCTTTTTTGTGTACCTGGTTGATCTACATCCTTCCTCTTAAAGAAGCAAATCATAATTAAACAAGCATATAGTGGAGTATATAGAAAAAACACCAATATGAGGGGAATGCACTTTACTTTGTGTACTGTGCACTGAGCGCAGCAAGTGAGAAGACAGTTCAAACACAGTCCTTGTATTTTGGATTTGGCTTGCAGACATGACCTGTGCGGGTATGATACCAACCATTTCCTCCCTTCACCGGGGATTGAATGGGAGAAGGGGGTGATACCTCAGGTCCGACCAGTGTTGAGGGTGAGGATAAAGACCTCGGCAGTGGCTAGGAAGGCTAAGCAACAGACAAAGCATCTGGACCATGGTCAGCAGGCAGTTGTGGGATTGGAACCGTTGGACCGTGGAGGAGACACAGCTGTGTAGTCAAGATAGTGCCGAGGCGGCACTGGCTCATTGACCGGACGAAGCTGTTGTCGTGTACGTCTGTAGATGGCATCATCAACACTGACAAGAATGACGCCCAGCCGGTCTTAGCCTTTTGCCGTTTGCAAGCGCCCCTTGGTCAGTGGCGGATGCGGTGTGCTTGACTTGTCATAGTATCTTTTGTGAGTATCGCGTTGCTGTTGGAGTTTTGTCTGGATCACAGCCGGCGAGCAAATTTGTGGTTGTAATATCTGTTTAGCTACAGGTAGCGTAGTGCAAGTCTACCTTGACATAAGACGCTGGGTTGGGGAACCCAGAATCGGATCACGAGAAATGTTCTGTAAAATAAGCAAGTCATGATAGATGTCGGAACTGGCCTGATGGGACCGTTCCATCACTTGCTTGGCACTTCTCACCGCACGTTCGGCCAAACCATTGGACTGCGGGTACTCGGGGCTGCTGGTGGAGTGGCGAAAATCCCAGCGTTTAGCGAAGGTCTTGAAATGTGACTGGTAAATTGACTGCCATTGTCGGAGAGAAGATGAACGAGAGCTCCGTGGTCAAAAAAGTGGCGTGCCAGTTTTTCAACAACCATGGCTGAGGTGGTTCTGTGGAGTAGGTCCATCTCGAACCATCCAGAGTACGAATCAACCAGGACCAGGTACTGATTGCCATACCACTCGAAAATGCCAGTTGCAACTGTAGACCACGGCAAGGCAGGTGTGGGGTGTGAGAGAAGGGGCTGTTTGGATTGGTGTCGTGCAAGGCTGTTGCACACTTCACAGGACTTGACTTTCCCATGCACAAAGTCAGCCATTCCAGGTCAGAAGAACATACTCTTTGCCCTTAGAACAGTTGCCTCCACTCCGGGATGATCCCTGTGGATGACATCAAAATACTTGTTTTGCAGAGATGCAGGAACAACTGCCTTGTGACCATTCACCACGATATGATCCTGAAATACCAGTTCATCATGAACAGGGTAAAATGGGCGAATCAGGGGTGGTAACCTGTTTTCTTTTTTTTTTTATTTTTATTTATTAGAAGCAAGTGTACAAAAATATAACCAGTGGCATATGACATAATACAGTTATTGCACAGCTTCAATTTTGATTTTAGCTATAGTTGAGAGAAAAGAAGAAAGAAAAAGCAATAGAGAGGAAAAGTGGTTTGTGCAAGGATAGAACCCCTAGACGACCAAAGTGGTGTAACTAAAGAGTGAGTAAGTAAAATAAATAAGGAAGACGTAGAGAAATAAAAAGACAAAAACAGAAAGAAAAACAAAAGGTGGTGATATACATGTCTCACATCCCTCCCCACCCATCATCCAACCCATAATTAGATTTAACTCCAAAATTGTGTTTCTTGTCTGGCAATCCACATCCGCCAACTGTAGAGTATCATCTGCAGCTGTTTTTGTTGCCAGATCATCCAGACACAAGGATGGGAAGTAGGAGATATTCATAACAACAAAACCATTATCGTCCGACAAGTGTTTCTGGCAGCTGTTGCGCGGAGCCCGTGACAGAGTGTCAGCTAAGTACATATCCTTTCCGTGTTTGTAAACCAGTCTAATGTCATACTTTTGTAATTCTATCATCATACGTTGAAGGCACGCACGGGCGACGTGTATCGGCTTGTTCAGAAGGATGACCAGCCGCTGGTGGTCAATTTCAACAGTGACAGGGTTCCCGAAAATAAAGTCATTCAATTTCTTGCAGGCAAAGACCACAGCTAGCAGTTCCTTCTCGATCTGTGCGTAGCGCTGTTCTATATCAGTCATGGTGCGGAAGGCACAAGCAATGGGTCTGTGGCCTTTACCATCGTTCTGGAGACAGACTGCTCACAGTCCGTATTGGGAGGCATCAAAAGTTAAAGTGACAGGTAGCTTGACAACGCAGAATGCGAGTGTTGAAGCGCAGGACATCTGTTGCTTGAGAGTGTCAAATGCCCTCTGCTGGTGTTCGTGCCAGGACCAGTTTGTGCTTTGTGAGTCAGTTGCCTTAGTGGGGCTAAGAGTTCACTGAAGTTTGGGATGAACTTTCTCAAGTAGTTTATCATCTCAAGAAACCGTTGCAATGCAGTTACGTCCGTTGGTACTGGCAGCCGTGGGTAATAGCAAAGGTTTTCGAGGGGTCTGGTTTGAGACTGTCGCTGGTGAATACATGACCCACATAGTTCACCTCATTGAGCCAGAACCTGCATTTTTGGGGGTTGAACATGGTTGGCACGATCCAGATCCGGCTTGAAGTTTGTATCGTGCTCTCAGACGTTCTGACCGGCGACTAGGATGTCATCTGCAATGATGGCACATGGGTTTCCGGCAAATAACAGCTCCATGGTTGTAATGAGTCGAGTCGGACACACATCAAGATACAACACATGTTTATTAAAAATTATTTAAATTATTTAAAAAATAACATTTACACTACAATAAAACAAGCCAGAACCCACCACCATAATACAATACAAACATATATCCATAATAAACTACTATACAACTATGTTACAATCCTTATTGAGGATACATTCAACACCCTGCGGAGCCCAGTGGTCCCAGAACTCCCCCAGGGTGCCCGTGGACAGCGCGCATTCCCTTTCTAACCCCGCCCAGGCACGAACATAACCCCGGGAAAAGGGACAGGCAGCCGGCTCTGGTAAAGCCCTCCACCTGGCGTCGTGACTCGTGGATGGCCAGCTTGGCCAGGCCCAGGAGCAACCCAACCAGGACATCTTCAGCCCTACCCTCTGCCATATGCACAGGGTGTTCAAAGATGAGGATGGAGGGTGCAAAATGCAGCCAGAACGCAAGAAGCAGCCCCTTTAGGTATTCAAACAGTGGCTGCAGCCTCACGCACTCCATGTACACGTTGCTGGCGAGTCTGTGAACCGCGAGATTTTACCATAAGCAATACAGAATTCTCAACCTTGAGCATGAGAACAGTTACAATCATGATATCGAGCAGCAGACCCTCTCTGTTGCCAGGTTGGGGAAGGCTGTGAACGGCTGTTGCGACTGGAGGTGTCTGTAAGATTGACATGAGACTGTGAACAGTGGCCAGAGATCACATGTGAGAAGATGTTATCTCCGCAATCCGACAGACATGCTCGGCTTGATTAATGGTCAGTTCAGTGTTACGGAGCAATTCATTTTTTAACTTGTCATTAAGCATACATCCAACGATCTTGTCACAGATGAGTTCATCGCATAAATCTTAGAGATCTCAATGCAGCCAAACTGATGCCCACACTACCCTATGCGAACGGTAGAGGACGTTGCTGCTCAAATAGGCAACACATCAGTGTTCTCCGTTCTGGAAACCGAAAGCTCATTTTGGCAGATTCTGCTGGACCCAGACATCCAATCTTATTACGTTCGGCACCTTCTTCAGCCACTACAAATTCCTGCGAATGCCCTTTGGCATTAACTCTGCCAGTGATATTTTCCAACGCACAATGGAACAATTGTTTGTGGAGTATCCATGCACCATCATTGTTGATGACATTCTCATCCACGGGCGCAACTTGGCAGAACATAAAGCTCATCTGAAGAAAGTACTAGACCGTTCGAAAGACATTCAGCTCAAACTCAATCCCCTGAAGTGCAAGCTTCGAGTCCCGGAAATTACCCACGTCGGAAATGTTTTCACAAGTGATGGTCTCAGACCAGACCCATCAAAAACTGCAGCTATCAACGAGATGTCGGTTCCTACTGACGTTATGAGTCTACAAAGGTTCCTTGGAATGGTCAACTACCTGGGGAAATTTTCCCCCCTGCGGGAACTGACACACAAAGACGCTGCATGGTCCTGGTTTCCACAGCACCAAAGAGCTTTGGATACCCTCAAGTTGCAGCTGGCCAGTGCATTGTCCTACACTCACCTACTTTGCTTTGAAGTTACCAGTAACACTCACTTGCAATGTGTCCCAATACGGATTTGGCGCTGTTTGCCTGCAGACAACTACCGATGGCTACTGCAAGCCTGTTTCATATGCCTCTTGCACACTAACTGATACGGAACAACGTTACTCTCTGGAAATCTGATCAGGGCAAAACATTACAGTGAGCCCCGGTGTTGATATTTACAATAACATTGGCATTGTTGATCTGAAGCGTTGACATAGGGTCCTTGTGTTTGCATAACAGATCTGACAAGGAGTGTATGATGAGACTGCCAGCATGGAGCTTAGGCAATTCTGCTTCTGCAGCTGCAGGAACGTCCTCTAGGGCCTCATGGGAAAGTGTGGGCTGAAGGGAGGGAGTGTTTTGTCTCGACTTTGTTCCCACGAGAGCGGCAGCAACGAATAAAATGTTTTTTTCTTTTTACAATAATGGCAACTTTTCCCAAAAGTGGGGCTCATTTCATGGATACCTGTATACGAGCCACCACAATTGGTCCAGTTATTAATGATTTTGGTGGTAGCTTTCCCTGGCGCAGCTGGTGGCTGGAGTGGAAATCTATAGAATGCATTGATACTGTATGTGGAGTGGGGTCTGGGTCCTGGAGACTTGGTATGGGTGTTGATTAGCTCAGCAACCCGACAGGCATGCTCGGCTTTAAGGAGAGTTAGCTCCTCGTCACTGAGTAACTCATCTCTCACCTTGTCATTCAGGATGCAGTACACGAGCCTGCCATGGATGAGGTTGGCACGTAGATCACCAAATCAGCATCTACCAGCGATGTTCTTCAGGGCACTGATGTAGGAATCGACTGGTTTGCCTTCCTTCTGGTTAAGTGAAAAAAAATCTGTGGTGCTCCATGGCCAAGTCAGTTCGCAGCTGGCATAGTTGGAACTTTCTAAAGAGACACACTGGGTCTCGGATAGATTCCGCAGGGGTCACAACGTTACCTGTACTATCATACTCAGCTGGGGCGTAGTGGAAATCCTGTGCCCTTAGTGCGGCTTCTGTACCTGGCACATTGAGGAGAATGAAAGCTCGTACATTGGCGGGTGCATCACAGTGAGCCGCGTGGATGTAGCAATGTTACAAAATTTTGAGATTTAAAAAATCAAGTCTTTAATTTATCCCATCAGATAAAGCATAAAAATAAGTTTAATTTGACACCTAATTCACTTTCATATCTTCAGTATTAAAAAAGTCATGGCCATTTTCATACTCGGAAATTGGCATCTTGTTCCCTATTGCTTTTTCATTGACTTAACACAAATGCTGTGATCGAGAACATTTAAAGGCCGATAACTTCCTTAAAATTTAAGAGAACTGAAAGAAATTTTCTGAAACAAATATGAAACAATCTTACTTAGATGACTTGAAATTAAAGCATATAATTAGTTATTACCTAATTGCAGCTAATTACAAAATTCAATTACTAGATCTAAACATCTATCCATTTCTTAAGAATAAATTAACATTTTTAAATAGCCTAAGTGTCCAAATAACATTCACACAATAATTCAGAATATCAGATAATTTTTAAATCTCATTGTCGAGGGTTTATAGGCCAAATGGAAGGAATTTAATGTTTAATACCTGTAAATTAATGGCCATTTAAATCAGATTGCGAGTGGGTTTTACTGGAACGGGACCATTTAGAACGTTCAGATGCGGTGAATTTATACCCCCATATCTTCAGCAAATACATTGCCGGTTCTTCGGGGGGGGGGGGGAAATCACTGTTTCGCAACTTAAAATGTGAATTAAATACATCTTAAGAAACACTTTTATACATAAAAATAAACTACTTTCTTTTACCTGGTCCTGCATAAAATCCGTCCCAGTTGTCGGTATTGACGGCTTCAGAAGCTGCTTTTAAAATCATTCCAGCGATTAACTTGTCGGGTGAATTTATTTAAAAAGCACACTGAACGGCGGTAGGAACGATTCATTAGCAAAATCTTGCACTCCAACAAATATAATTCAGGACCAGGTCGGGAAAAAAACTCGTTTTAACCCCGCCCCTCCCCTCAAATGCGCCAAAATCGCTCACATGGCCAGTGGCAGAATTATAGTGCCGCTGAAGGTAAGTTTTGTAACATACCTATGAACACTGCATATTCTACTTCAAAAAGATGCACCAACATACCGCGAGGTCACCATCAAACACTAACGGGTCCGGTTTACGAATGGCACCAGCCATGGCAGGAAGACGGTATCAAGAAAAACAAACTAAAATAAATTCAGGCAAATCAAATAGAGAAGTGGTCCAAATCTTCTGACACCATGTGTTATAATCAAACCATTACAAAGTATTAGGTGAACCACAAAGTATTTATTAAAACCCATGCAGAACAATACGTAATATTACACTCATCACATCAACTTTCAGACTACAGGTGCACAACCTTTTATCCGAAAGCCTTGGGACCAGACACTTTTCGTAATTCGGAATTTTTCAGCTTTCAGAATGGAAGATTTTTAGCGTAGATTTTAACGGCTGGCTCAGTGGTAGAGTGGTCGGCTCATATCCGCAAGGTCGCAAGTTTGCGCCTCGATCCCGGCAGTTACTCGATCGCGAGTTTGAATCTTCAATGTAGTTTTTTCTTGCAGAATAGGAGAGAATAGGGAGGGTTAGGCTGGGATCATTCTCTGAGAGATGATCTTAGTGCGGGAGACAAGTGTAGGTGAGGTGAACTGACTGTGTGGGCAGAACTTCTCAAAAGCCGCTGTGTCTCCCTGTCCCTGGGATAGCAGGGGGGGGGATCAAACAGCACAATATCCCCCTCCCCCTCCAACTCCAGAGGAATCTGCTCCCTGATGGGCCGCTATGGCGACAAGTGGCAGTTCACCCACAGCCCGAGCTGCGCCACCCCAAGAACAAGACGTACCTTGCACACCATCAGCTTCTGCCCCTACGGGGAGCGTGTTCCTCTGGAGTTGGAGCGGGGCTGGGCTGGAATTGCTGATCTGGGATCTCCGTGCTTGCAGTGGGCCTGGGGGTCGGTGTCCCGATGAGGGGGTGCAGCTCGGGCTGTGGGCGAACTGCCACTTGTCGCCGTAGCGGCCCATCGGGGAGCGGCTTCTGGTGGTCCTGACATCTCCGGCCAGTTTGCAGTTTTTCTCTAGAGTTGGAACGGAGCTGGGCTGCTGCTGGCTATGGGTCTCTGGGATCTCCGTGCTTGCAGTGGACATGGGGGTCGGTGTCCCATTGGTCCTGACATCTCCGGTGACTAGCACTGACCTGCTGGCATCGCCGACGTGAAGACAGTACAAAGCCCCCGTGCCGGTGCAATGGGTTGGAGAGGGGAGGGAAGGGGTCACACACATGGCCAGGAAGCAGAGGGGTGTAGGTGGGGTGAAATTGAAGGGAGCGACAATCTGCTGCTGCCTGCCCGCTGAGTTAAAAAGTTCCCACGCAAGGCTCACGATACACTGTCTTTTCGTTATTTGGAATTTCGGATAAAAGGTTGTGCACCGGTACCAAACTAAGGGACTAGCAGGCTGTTATCAGTGGCTGCATTCCTACTCAAATCCTGGACTGGATTACATGGTGGAATGTATATCATGCATAATATATGTGGTGAAGGCTATATTGACAGAGATTAATATGGTTGATCTTCAGTATCTCATTGTAGAAGTCGCTGAAAATCAAATAACGTCATAATATTTGTTGACATCAGTTTCCAGCTAGCTTCTCAGACCTGTGGAATGATTTCCATCAACTACTGAGTCTCTTTAAGAAGTGCGGACATGACTTCAATCACTGTGAACCAGCTGCAAACCATGCCAGCCATTCAGAATACCGTTCCCTGTGGACATGCACTAATGCACAACTGACATTGTTTCGAAGTTACAGCAAAGATTGCAACGTCGGAATGTTGGCTGGGTCAGATTTTCATAGGCTAATTGCACATCACAATTACAGCAGATATTTTCCAGTCCAATCCAATCTCTCTACCACTTCTGAATTCCGTATTGGATTTATTAATGGCAATATTGGGAGTACATGGTACAGTTAAAATGCAATGAATTACAAATATGAAACAGATGAGTTAAATATTGAGTTAAAATGCAAGGTTGATTTTGTCCTTGTTTGAACAATTACCTGCATCGATATAGCACTTAAGCGGCATTCATCCTGGGGTGTATAATGTTATGATTACATTAGGCTGTGCTTGTCTTGCAATACAATACAATACAATACCATGTATTTGTCATTTGAACCTCACATGAGTTTAAAACAAAATTTGTTTTTTGCCGTCATACAAGAAAAGAACCAAGACACACCCCAACACAATTTACACAAACATCCATCACAGTGAATCTCCTCCTCACTGTGATGGAAGGCAGTCTTGTCTCTCCCCTGCTCTCCATTCTTCTCCCGATGTCAAAGTCAAAGCCCCTGGCGGACGCTAGCAAGTCCGCGGCCATTTATAGCCACGCCGGGCGATGTAAGGCCCGGGTCCGATTGTTGAAGCCCCCAGCGGGCGCAAGCAAGTCTGCGGCCATTTAAAGCCACGCCGGGCGATGTAAGGCCCCGCTCCAGGTCACTCTCAACCCCGCAATTCGGGCAGGAGAAGTCGCCGTTGCCGGTGCCCCACAAAGCAATCTCCCACCGGGGACCCGCGAGCTCCCGTGTCACCATCCAACAGAGTCAGGTCGCAGCCGCGCGCCACCGCAGCTCTCCACACTCCGAACACTCCACGCCCCGAAGCTGGCCAGCTCCACGACGGTAGGTCCGCAGCTCTGCTGGCTCCGTGACTTGAGCCCCCAGGTCGTTCCGGCTGCAGGCCGCTCCACGGTGCTAGGCCCCAACGACAACGGAGACCTGACAGGGAAAAGGTCAGGTCCCCGTGCAGGGAAGAGATTTAAAAGTTTCCCCCACCACCCCCCCCGCCCCCCACACATACACATTTAAAAGCCACTACAAACTATACCCTCACCGGGACAAAAAAAAAACAGAAAAAAAAACAGACAGACAGACTGCAGAGGCCGCGGCGACGTCGGTCGCGCCGCCCGCCCACAACCTTTCTAAAACCTTTCATAAAACTGCACTTTTGGGTCTATGGCAATGCGCAACATGCCTGTCATAGATGAGTTCTCTTTAGAACTGGGATATGTGGTTAAAAGACTGATAAAAGGCAGCTTTGGAGTCAAAGTTTGCTCTAACTGGACTGAAAAATCATAAGCAATTACTAGTACAAGTCTACACATTACCAAAGTTGAGCACAGAAAGATTGGAGCTTAAACAATCACAATAGATTGGCTGGTTATAACATTAGGTTGAAATTTCTCTGCTCTTTTACAATTGGTCTTTAGCTGAACCTTTGGAACCAACAGTGCACAGTTTGAAGATGTGTTCAACAATTCGATGCTCCCTCTGCACAGCCTAAAAGTCCTGTTCCTCATTTTATTTGTAACTTTTTCTGAAGACTAAAATGCACATGAATCTAAATCTATTGTGAGATCACTAACAAATTAAAGGATATAATTAAGGGATTTTAACTAAACATTTGTTGAACATATTTTGAAGAACATTGTTAATCCAATGATGATGAACTTTTGACATCCCTGAATGGGAAACATTTCACAGCAGTTGTCCAGCTCAAAGAATAAGGCAGTGAGCACCTTCTATTAATTTAGTTTAGTTTACATTATTATTGTCACATGTATTTTTGTTAAATGTTATTTCAAATTTTGGTAGCTCTTGGGAGGGAGAAAAACAGGGAGTGACCAGGGTCAGACTGTCCTTGATAATGCTGGTGGCCTTGTCGAGGCAGCATGGAGTATAAATGGAGTAATTAGAAGGTAGGTTGGTTGTGTGATGGCCTGGGCTGTGTGCAGAACACGCTACAATTTCCTGCAGTCTTGGTTGGAGCTGTTCCCAAAGCAATCTCTGATGCACCCGATAAAATGCTTTCTACTGTGCATCTATAGAAGTTGGTGATGGTTGTTAGGGGCATTTCATACTTCCTTAATCTTCGTAGGAAGTAGAGGTGTAGGTGTGTTTTTTTGCCCATTGCTTTGATGATGCTGAAGCTGAAAAATAGCTGTTTACTGTATATTTATTAATAAGAACTGGAAGCAATGAACCATCTCTACTTCGGCACCATCAATGTATGCCGGGGTTTATGTGCCGGTTTGCTTCCCGATGTTGATCACAATCTCCTTTGTCTTGCTTATATTGAGGGAGAGGCTGTTGTCTTTGTACCTGGTTATGAGGTTCTCAATCACTTTCCTATAATCCATCTTGTCATTTTTTGATACCCAGCCCACTGGAATACCAAAGTGAAAGAACAATTCCATCTTTAGGATAAAGAAACACCTGTTCTTGGCTCTCAGTGGAATGGAATCATAGGTGTTTGGGTCATAGACCATCCTGGTTACACTGTGA